>NW_024881311.1:929189-1005547 GCF_018691265.1 Tyto alba | reverse complement strand
TCCCCAGCCACATAAAGTAATGCCTGCTCGTTAATGCTAAACCCAGCATGAAGGAGTTTCATTCCCGATTTCTGTGACACTGACATCTCTCCCCTTCTCTCTCCCACCCAGCAGAGCCTCTACCCTCACAGCCATGGAGTTCAGGCCACCACAGTCTCCTCGCCCCCCTGAGCGCCAAGAAGAGGTGAAGGCATCTCTCCTGCCCCATGCCCGTGCAGCACAGGGGCTGAGGGTGACTGCCCTGCGGTTGTCACCGGCTGGGAGGTGGCGGGCAGAGCTGGGACAGGGGAAGGCTGTCCCGAGTGCCTGGCTGTCTCTCTGCTGGCCTCTCCCAGCTGGGCCATTCCGGTGCGTCTGCTCATCTCTCTCACGCCTGTGCCGCTCCTGTTGTGGCTGTCAGGCACTCTGGGGGTGGGATGTTCAGCTGAAGGGTCAGCACGGAGCTCATGGGTCCTCCCACGCAGGACGTGTCCGTGGGAACCCGGTGTCCCAGCTCTCCCGAAGCTGTGGGGCTCTGGGCCGTGCAGCCCGTGCGGGTGGGGACTGAGCTGACTTCAGGAGATGCCACCATGAGGACACTTGGTGACTCCTTGGGGTGTCCTCCCAAGCTGGGAGCCGCCCTGCAGACTGCAAATCTCTCCTGCATCATTTGTGTGTAAAACCCCTTCGAGAAGCCCTGAGATGCTACAAGCAGGATTATGTTAATTTGTTGGAAAAATGGACTCTGTGGCCTTGGCAAGGAGTGGGGTGCTGAGACCTTGTGAAGGTGCCTGGTGGCAGGGTGAAATACTTAGTGATCTGCAGTGGATCCCTCTGCTCTCAGCAGGGTCTGATTGCTTCTCCAGGTACCCCAGGAGTGCAATCCCCCTCCATTTCAGGGGCAGACACAGGGCAGCCAGGAACAAGACAAACAGACAGGCCAGCTCGCCTGCCCCTGTGCTAAGCCACAGCAAACCCTTTTGCCTCCCAGGACTGGTGGCTGCTCAGCCTGAGCGCAGCAGAGATGCTCAGCATTTCTGCCTTCAGAGAAGATACCTAAAGGAGATGGGGCTGGGGTGGGGTGGTGGGGGGGTAGGGTAGAGCTTTCTGAAAGAAAAAACAGAAACAAAAGCCTGACTCCTTGAAGCAGTCAAGTTTGCTTGGATTGGGGGTGGAGATGCTGTCAAGCCCTTTGACGTCGAGAGGGAAGTCACCTGAGAAAATCTATCAGACCTGGTCCCTACGTGCCCCCTGCTCCCAGGCAGAGCCTGGCCTAGAGCATGTCCGATACATCTGGGAGCCCACAGGCCCTGCTCTTCACAGCACCCCCAGCCAGCACAAAGCAGAGCAACAGCCAGGGAGATGCAGAAAGGTCCTGCCAAGCAGGAGAAAGGGAGGGGATCTGAGGTGGAGTCAGAATGTGTGAGAGATGTCTTTGGTTTTACCCAGAGAAGTCTGTCCTCACTTGTCACTGTCTTTTCCCTCTGTACAGGCCCCTGGGTTCATATGGAGACCATGTCCAACAGCAGCTCCATTACCCAGTTCCTCCTCCTGGCATTTGCAGACAGACAGGAGCTGCAGCTCCTGCACTTCTGGCTCTTCCTGGGCATCTACCTGGCTGCCCTCCTGGGCAACGGCCTCATCATCACCGCCATCGCCTGCGACCACCACCTCCACACCCCCATGTACTTCTTCCTCCTCAACCTCTCCCTCCTCGACCTGGGCTCCATCTCTACCACTCTCCCCAATTCCATGGCCAATTCCCTCCAAGATACCAGGGTCATCTCCTTCTTGGCATGTGCTGCCCAGGTCTTTCTCTTTGTTTTTTTTTGGGGCAGAATATTCCTTCTCACCATCATGGCCTATGACCGCTACGTTGCCATCTGCCAACCCCTGCACTACGGGACCCTCCTGGGCAGCAGAGCTTGTGTCCACATGGCAGCAGCTGCCTGGGGCACTGGGATGCTCTATTCTCCCTGCACACTGCCAACACATTTTCCCTACCATTCTGCCAGGGATTGCTGTTGACCAGTTCTTCTGTGAAATCCCCCAGATCCTCAAGCTCTCCTGCTCAGATTCCTACCTCAGGAAGTTGGGCCCCTTGTGGTTAGTGTCTGTTTAGGATTTGGGTGTTTTGTTTTCATCGTGCTGTCCTATGTGCAGATCTTCAGGGCCATGTTAAGGATCCCCTCTGAGCAGGGACGGCACAAAGCCTTTTCCACTTGCCTCCCTCACCTTGCTGTGGTCTCCCTGTTTGTCAGCACTGTCATCTTTGCCTACCTGAAACCCCCCTCCATTTCCTCCCCATCCCTGGACCTGGTGGTGTCTTTTCTGTACTCGGTGGTGCCTCCAGCAGTGAACCCCCTCATCTACAGCATGAGGAACCAGGGGATCAAGAATGCACTGAAGAAGCTGATTCAGACAGTTTCCTCTCAGCAGCAATAAAATGTTTTTTTTTTTTCTTCAGAACTGTTTCAAATTCATCTCTGAATCCTACCGTACATTGATCATTTTATTTGTCTAAATCTTTTTTTCTAGAAATATCTGCAGTCACAATTCTTCCTCAGAAACATGAACCAGCCTCTCTGACCCAGAGCCTTTTACATGTGTCTGGTAGGACAGTACAGATGGCCTCCCATGCCACATAACCATACAAAGGGGATTTTCTTAGTACGATCTGGAGGTTGGTCTCTCCAAAGCTGAGGTCAGGAACAGGCTGAAGGAATTGCCCCTCTGAGCGTGCTGCTGTGCTGGGGTTCTCCAGGGGTTCAGGGCAGGAGGGCATGGGGGGATGTGTTAGGGAATAGGCCTGTGCTGCCCCTTCACGTGGGGGTGCCCAGTGCAATGGAAATGATGGCTGATCCATGGGGATCTCCCTGGGACCATCTCCCCTGGCTTTCAGCCACCACTGCCCTGCAGAGCAGCACCGCCAGCTCAGGGCCGTGCCTGAGGTGACATCCCGTGACAAGAGCAGACCTATTTCTGGAGGCACCAGTTTGGGCAGCTTTGCTCTCGCTGGCACAGCAGGAGCTGCCTGGGGAGCCCCCAGTGCAGGAGTCTTGTGCTGGGGAGAGGGACGGGCACAGAGGGGCTGCCAGCACTGGGCAATCAGGATCTCTTGGAGAGAAGAGCAGCAGAGAGAGGGAGACGCTGGCCTGCGTCTGCTCATGGCATGGCTGGCCCCAGCCCTGGGGCTGATGGGGAGGCTGAGAGCCCTCTGTGCCCCAGGAGCTGCTGTGACCTTCCGAGGGGCTGGGGCTGTGGGGTGAGTGCACAGAGCTCTGCAGCACCCCCAGCCTATCTCGCTGGTCATTTCCAGCACTGGCTGCTCACCAGGTTTATGGGTGAGCGTTGCTGCTAAACCATCTCCATCCTCCTGCTGGTCTCAGTGCCTGTATGGGGGCACCAGCCAGCCCTGCCTGGCCTCTTTTCTGGCCCAGACCCCGCCAGACCCCAGAGAAGGGCTGTCTGTGTATGCCCACATGGGACACAGCTGGGGCTGGAAGTGTTGGATACTGGGGGAGCCTGCAAATAGTATTATGAGATTATGTCTTGCTGGGGCTATGGGGAGGGACAATGAAATGATTGCTCTCACTGGCATCATAATGGGGGGAACTTACCCTGATAGCAGATAGGCTGGGGGTGTACAAGAAGCTGGGAGGGGACACAACTGGGACACCTGACCTCAGCTGACCAAAGGGACAGTCCATACTCTATGTCATTGTGCTCAGCAATAAAAACTACAGGGAAGCAGGAAGGGGAGATGTTTGTAGTGACAGAGCTTGTCTTCCCCAATAACCACTGTGTATGATGAAGCCCTGCTTTCCTGGAGATGCCTGAACACCTGCATGCCCGAGAGAAGTAGTGAATGAATTTCTTTATTGTGCTTGTCACTTGTACACAGCTTTGTTTTATTTATTAAACTGTCTTTACCTCAACCCATGAATTTTCTCACTTTCACCCTTCGATTTTCTCCCCCGTCTCACTGGGGAGGAGTGAGTGAGTGGCTGTGTGAGCCTAAGCAGTCTACTGTGATTAATCCACAACATCTCAGCCTCTCTAGATCTCCCTGGATGGCAACTCTGCCCTCCAGTGTACTGACCCTTACTTCCACAATTCAGTGGCATCTTCAGTCTTAGTGAGAGTGCACTCTTTCAGTTCTTCCATGTCCTTGGTAAAGATGTTTGCCAGGACAGATCCCAGGGTGAACACTTGCAGTACTCCATGTGTTACTGATCTGCCTGCAGAGAAAAATTCATTCACCATGAACTTCTGAACCCCACCATCAAACCAGCCATCCACAATGTAATGTCCTTACTTGGGCATCGCCATGTCCAACGAGTGGTGGTGAACGGAGTTCAATCCAGAGGCAGCTGGCCACAAGTGCTGTTCCCAGGGATCAGTATGGGGCCAGTTCTCATTAATATCTTTATCAGTGATCTGGATGAGGGGATAAGTCCACCATCAGTAAGTTGCAGCAACACCAAGTTGTGCTGGAGTGTTGATGTGGATCTAGGAAGGCTCTACAGAGGGGTCTGGACAGGCTGGAGTGATGGCAAAGGCCAATTGTATGAGGTTCAAGAAGCTCAGTGTGGGGCGAGCACTTGGGCACAAAACCTGATGCAAATCTACAGGCTGGGGGAAGAGTGGCTGGAAAGCTGCCCAGCAGAAAAGAACCTGGGTGTGTTGGTCAACAGCTGGTTGCAAATGAGCCAAGAGAGTGCCCAGGTGGTCAAGAAAGGCAATAGCACCCTGCTTGTATCAGAAATGCTGTGGCCAGCAGGATTAGGGCAGTGATCATCCCTCTGTACTGGCACTGTGAGGCTGCACCTTGAATAGCGGGATCAGTTTTGGGCCCCTCATTACAACAAAGACATTGAGGTGTTGCAGCGTGTCTGAAGAAGTGTAATGAAGCTGGTGAAGGGTCTAGAGCACAAGTTTTATCAGGAGCAACTGTGAGAACTGGGGTGTTTAGAGTAGAGAAATGGAAGCTCAGGAGCGTCCTTATCGGTCTGTACAACTACCTGAAAGGAGGTTGCAGTGAGGTCTGGGCCAGTTTCTTTTCCCATGTAACAAGTGAAAGGACAGGAGGAAATGGCCTCAAGTTGCACCAGGGGAGGTTTAGATTGAATATGAGGAAACATTTCTTTACTGCAAGGGTTATAAAGCATTGGAAAAGGCTGCCCATGAAAGTAGTTGTGTCACCATTGTTGGAGGTACTTAAAAGACATATAGATGTGGCACATAGGGACCACATTTAGTAGTGGGCTTGGTAGTGTTAGTTTAATGGCTGGATTTGATGACCTTAAGAATATGTTCCGACGTAAATGATTCTATGATTCTGTGACTGACAGGGAAGATGCGGAGTGAGGCATGGCCTGTTTAATGTGGCTCACATATATGGAGCTCCTTTACAGGACAGGCAACACTTTATTCTGTTGTCATAAAATCACAGAATCACAGAATGGTTTGGATTGGAAGGGACCTTTGCAGATCATCTAGTTCCAACCTCCCTGCTTTGATGATTAACTTCTATTAGTTCTTTTCTTTTTTTTTTTTTTTTTTTTCTGATTCTTCAGTGTTTTTAAGACTTGTCAAAGAAAAACAGCAAGTACACCAAAAGAGATATTGAGTGAATTGCCAGTAAGAGCCAGTTGAGCTACCCCATGCCTGTGTGTTCCTGGCAAGGAGTCTGTCCTGAGAAGGGGATCCAGCCTCTGCCACTCTCTGGAGAGGGAAATCAGCAGTGCATGCCTCCTGGGGACACAAAAGGAGACTTTTACAAGAGTTACCTTCATGTCAACTGCTTTGGAAGGGCTACTTGAGATGGCTTACATTGAAATACTGATTGAATTGACATTGCCCAGCATGTCTACAAAGCAAGCAGAGTGTCATTACACTAATTTACACTTAATTAATTCACTTTGCTTTGTTTCTTTGTTTCTTTCAGGTACTGCTACCCTTAGGGAAATCATACTAACATCTGAAGGATTCTTGACAGAAGCCTCACTGTGTTTACATCTCAAGGAATGAGATGCCAGAGGCCAAGGGAAGGAGGTTGGACACTCATCAGGGATTTAGCAAACCAAAGCGTGCTCCCCTCTCCACAGTACCATACCCCCGTTATCGAAGATGTGAGAAACTCTGCAAACTAGATCTGGACTTACAGTTGTGTAACTTATGCCTAGTTGAAAAAGGTGTTTTCATGCAAGATCATTTTGAGATTTCATTGAGACCAAACCATTTAAATTCACACTACCTCCATCTTCATTCCGATGCTGCGTGATGTGTGTCAGAGCTGTTCTGCATCTCCAGGCAGGATGGGGAAAAATTTGATGCTGAACTGGAAATTGACCCCTTGCCAGCAATGTGAATGCAGCAGGCTGGAGCCAAGAGGCCCAAGAAACCAAATTCCTAGGACCAGCTAATGAAACATCCCGTAGGCTGTTGGACTTCCTTTCTGTTGATAGAGAATTTGTAAATCCAGATGATACGGCTTCATCTATTTTTTGTTTCTCTTTGAAACTTGTCTCTCAGCACTGAGGTACTTAGCATGTATTGTTACTTTAAATGCCTGGTTTTGAAAAACTAGCCCAGCGTGTGGAGATTTTTAGTGTCTAATTCAAGGAGGTGATGGGGGTTATACTCTGGCTATCTTATCGGGTTCTGTCAGGAGTTTTGCTGAATCCTGAGATTTCCTTCCCTGAGTCTCCTTTCTAGAGAAGCCTCACCTGGAGTTCAAAGTACTCAGGGCTGTCAGGAAAGGCAGGCCTTGCCACAACAGATTCCAGCCTTTCCAGCAGTTCAGAAGTTGCAGCCTGATTTGAGAACTAGTTTAGCAATGCTTCCTCCCTGCAGTGCCTGGGGAGAGATGAGCTGTGCCTGGGTCACTGAAGGATTGTTGGTGCTATAAACTGCAGGAGACAGTACAAAGCACGGGGAATTTTTTTGTCTTTTTTGCTGGTGCATACTTATTGATCTTTGGGGAGAAAGGTCAAGGGCAGAGCAGGGCATTAGGTCTGGGTCATGGATTGCAGAGAGATCACGGAAGGGAAGATGTGGTGGGGTAGAGGCAGCGAGTGAGGCCCCAGGTCTTTGTTCCCAGGCACCGTCAGCACAGAGGCAACCTTCATGCTGACATTGCAGGTGGGTGCTGGATGTCCCGGTCAGGGAACTGCTGATTTTGCTGTGGGTGTTTGAGCAGTGAAAGTGTGTGAGTGAGAGCTGAGTCTCAGCCTGTCTTGTGCTGCACATGTCCCCAGCCCAGCTCCCTCCTTCCCCAGATACCTGAGACCCAGTAACTTCCAGCAGAGATGCTGGGGAGGGGCTGGTGGTGCTGAGTTCCAGCTGGGCTGGGCTCTGTTGGAGCCAGCCCAGGAACTCACCCAACTCAGCTGGGGTTTGGGTAAAGTCAGAGCAGGGTCTTTGGGGCCAGATGGCCTGTACCCTTCTCCTCCCACAGGAGGAGTTTCTCCTTTTTGACTCCTTCCCTCGCCGTTCCACAAGCTCAGACCCTCAGCTTTCTGACATGGACTCTCACTCATCCAGGGGAGGGCTGGAGGCTTTACTCATCTTGTCAGCTCTGCCAAAGCTGTTTGTTTCTCTCTTCCAGAAGCAAAACATTCCCTGCTGGGAGGTGGGTTGACAAGGCTGAGAGCACCATGTATTTCAAGGAGCACAGCTGGTGAGGCTGCTTCTCAGCAGGCACTTTCCCTGGCTGTGCCCTGTCATTTGAGCCTACTCAGCAGCTAAACACCACACAGCCGCTCACCCACCCCCCCCACTTGGGAATGGGGAGGGAATGGAGGGGCAAAGGGTGACTCACGGGTTGAGATAAAAACAGTTTAATAATAGTAACAGAATAATATGCTGTCAGCAGTATCAGCAGGTGATGTACCGTACAGCTGCTCACCACCGCCAACTGACCAACACCAGCCTGCTCCCAGCTGGTGAGCCCAAACACAAAGGCCCCACAGCCACACTCCCAGAAGTAGCAGCCCCCCCACCCTCTCCTGCCTTTATATAGTGAGCACAATGTCACATGACATGGAATATCAGCCAATCCGGGCCCAGCCCTCCAGCTGTGCTCCCCCCGCCCCGCACACAGTGAGGGCACTGGGACCTGGGGAGCCCCTGGGGTCTCTTTGCTGCAGCACTCCTCCAGCTACTGAAACCAACAGGAACTCTAGTCCAGCCAACCAGGACAGTATCCCCCTTATTCCATATCATTTACGTTACGCTCACATTCCATATTTCTAATACATTATTGTTATTTCCTATCCTCTTCCTTGGTCAAAGACATATGCACACAGATGTCATTCTCTCAGTCCATGGGCCATCATTGCAGGATGTATCATGAGTTGACTTGGTCCATAGCTTCAGGTTCCATCTGTCATAACAGCCCCTTCAGGCAGGAGGAGGATGCTCAGTCAGTAGGGCAGAGGTGTCCTTGGACCTGGCAGGAGGATGGCATGCAGCTCTGTTGCAGTGGAGCTGGTGGCTGATGCATCTGATGGTGTCTGTATTCAGTCTGCGGCAGTCTGGGCATCAGTTGTTGAAACCAGTACTAACTTCATCCAAGTTCATGTTTGCCATAAAAAGCATTGGTAGGGTGGTGTGGTGACGAATCTAATACAGTTTACTGCTATTTTCACCTAACATTAAATCCCCTTGAGGTACACATCGGACTTCCCCGTCCTTCTGCATTACCCACCAAGTGCACCCAGGTCCTTGGGCAAAGGAAATCCCACGTATGGGCTTACCTTTACCTGAAGGAGGTATAACCCAGACGGTCTTCCCCAGCATGTTTTTAGGGTGCACTACCGGGACTCTGTCTCCATCTACAGTATGTAGAATGTTTGACTGGGCAGGGCCAGCCTGGTTGGCAGATCTCTAGTATTGACTAACCAGGTGGCCTTTGCTAAATGTGTGTCCCAATGCTTAAAAGTCCCTCCCATTGCTCTCAGCATGGTCTTTAGTACCCATTATACGCTCAATTTTCCGGAGGCGGGGCGTGATAGGGAATGTGATATACCCACTCAATTCCATGTCTCTTGCCCAGGTGTTTATGAGATTATTTCTAAAATGAGTGCCCTTATCTGAACTCAATTCTTTCTGGGGTACCATGTTGCCACAGGACCTGTTTTTCAAGGCCCAGAATAGTGTTCCCGAGCAGTGGTATGTGGCACAGCATATATTTCCAGCCATCGAGTAGTTGCTTCTTGCCATTGTCAGAACGTAACATTTGCCATATCAAGTTTGTGGGCGTGTTAATTAATCAACCTGCCAGGCCTCCCCATATCTATATTTTAACCATCTCCCTCCATACCAAAGAGCTTTTAACCACTTGGCCTGCCTGATCACAGCACATGTCTCACATTCATGGGTAACCTGTGCAATAGTGTCTGTGGTTTAAATCCATGCCTCAGTCACGAGCCCAGGTGTATGTTGTATCCCTTGATGGCCTGAGGAGTCATTGGCCCAGCAAACCATAGATTTTTCACCCTTATGTTTCCCAGTCCAGATCTACTTGAGCCACCTTAATTTTTGCAGCTTGGTCCACCTAATGGTTTTTTTTGATGTTCTTCCAACACTCGATTTTTGGGTACATGAGCGTCTTCATGGACATACTTTCACAACCAAGTTCTCTATTCGAACAGCAATATCTTGCCACAGATCAGCAGCCCAGATGGGTTTGGCACTACGCTGCCAGCCACTCTGTTTCCACTGCCGCAACCACCCCCACAGGGCATTTACCACCATCCATGAATCAGTGTAGAGGTAAAGGACTGGCCATTTTTCTTGCTCGGCGATACTTAAGGCCAGCTGGATGGCTTTCACCTCTGCAAATTGACTGCATTCACCCTCTCCTTCAGCAGCTTCTGTGACCCGTCATGTGGGGCTCCACACAGCAGCCTTTCCACTTCCAATGTTTCCCTACAATGTGACAGGACCCATCGGTAAATAAGGCATATCGCTTCTCATTATCTGGTAGTTCATTACATGGTGGTGCCTCTTCAGCTCAGGTCATCTCTTCCTCTGGTGACATTCCAAAGTCTTTGATTCTCTGTCCAATTTGTGATTACTTCTAGTATTCCTGGGTGGCTGGGGCTTCCTATTCGAGCCCGCTGTGTGATGAGTGCGATCCACTTACTCCACGTAGCATCAGTTGCATGATGTGTTGAGGGGCACCCTCCCTTTGAACATCCAGCCCAGTACCGGCAGTCGGGGTGCCAAGAGGAGCTGTGCTTCTGTACCAATTCACTTCTGAAGCAGCTCGGACCCCTTCGTATGCTGCCAGTATCTCTTTTTCAGTTGGAGTATAATGGGCTTCAGATCCTCTATATCCTCGACTCCAGAATCCCAGGGGTCGACCCCGGGTCTCCCCTGGTGCCCTCTGCCAAAGACTCCAGGCAGGGCCATTCTCCCCAGCTGCAGTGTAGAGCACATTTTAACATCACGTCCTGCCCGAACTGGCCCAAGGGCTACAGCATGAACAATTTCTTGTTTAATTTGTTCAAAAGCTTGCTTTTGCTCAGGGCCCCATAAAACGTCATTTTTCTTCCGGGTCACTTGATAAAGATGGCTTACAATTGATGGTAATTTGGAATATGCATTCTCCACAAGCCTATCACACCTAAGAAAGCTTGTACTTCCTTCTGCTGGTTGGTGGAGACATAGCCTTTATTTTATTAATCACATCCATTGGAATCTGACAACGTCCATCTTGCCATTTGATTCCTAAAAACTGATTCTCCTGTGTAGGGCCCTTGACTTTACCCCATTTTATGGCGAAGCCAGCTCTCAAAAGAATTTGCACCACTTTTCTCCCTTCTCAAAAACTTCTTCTGCTGTATTTCCCCATACAATGATGTCATCGATGTATTGTAGGTGTTCCGGAGCTTCACCCTGTTCCAGGTGGAAGAGGAAGCATGCAAACAGTTGAGGTGGTTTCGGGACAGCTTGTTTTCACAGCTGCCAGATGGGCCAACAAGGGCAACGCAAACCTGGAGGTGACAGTTGCAAGCAAGGAAGAGCTGGTCAGGGTGTGAAGACTGGCTGTTGGGACAGTGATAGTAGAGTCTGAGCGCCTAAGGGCAGTGAGGAAGAATAGAAGACTGCAGATGCTGATCCTCAGCAGAGCAGATTTGGCAGTTTCTGAGGATGCCGTGATCAGCAGCACTGATGGGCAACAAAGCCAAGTATACGTGATCTTCAAGGACAGCATCCTCCAAGCACAGCAATCTTCTGTGTCAAAACTGACTTGAAACTTCAAAGGGAATTCACGGGCAACAAGATAAGATTTTACTACTTTAGGAACAGTCCAAGAAGAAATACAGATAGTGTGTCGTCACACCTGCATCTAGTATGAGTCAGTGGCGATTGATCTGAGATACTTCATGTCCTCTTTGCCCATATTTCACCATCAGGTTCTCCTAAACCATAGTGCCTCAAGGCAGGACTCTAGACTGAAATAGCCAATGGTGGAGAGGAAAAAATCAGGTCTACTTGAGCAAACTCAAATGATACCAGTGAAAAAGAACAAGATGTGTCAATCTCTATATAGTGGGAGAGAAAGTGTCATCAGCTTGCTGATTCTTCTCCATGTCCTATCCAGAAATGTATGAGAATGTACATAACAGTGTCAACGTTCTAAAAATGAAATCCCCTTATACACGGATTACACCAAGGTCTTTTCTGTAAATGTTTCAATCTTTGCCTAACATCTTCATTCCAGAGTTGACGCAGTTACTCACAAATTGGTGGCCACCACCTCCAAGATACATGGGGGTAGCTGAAGCCCTGACATGGGACTGGGAAATGTGACCCTGAGCTGATGGGAGACTTTCTGGAGGGGGAGCTGGTGGACAGGCAGGGTGAGCCAAAGCATTTCAGTCGAGACAACTCATTTCTCTCCCTTGAGTAGAAGAGGAAGCCTGGACAATTGCACCCAGGCTGTCGCGTGTTGGACGAGAAAGAGAAATGAGTGGATCTAGATATTGCATGGCATACTTGAAGATGCATCTGTAACCCGGATACACTAATATGAGTGCAGATTTGGCTATTCAAAAGAGGGAATTAATTTTCTGTTCTTCTCTTGAGGAGAGTGACTTGAGGGTGTGAGTGACCGTGAGTGATTACAGACAGATTCGGGGGCAGGGGGTACACTGGGGGTTATTGGGATCTCTGCTTGACAGGAAATGTGATTTCATTTGGTATAAGGCCATCTCTGCTGTGGAAAGTGGACTTCAGACGAGGGAAGTTGGGCTTCATATACAGCAGAAATGTGTTTTATGTTTTATTGAACCCTGCTTTCATTTGGTTTTGGTTTTTGGCAGTTAATAAATATCCTTCTGTGTCTACATGCAGCTTGATTCCCAAATACGGCAGTGAGAGTTGGTCACAATGTCCTGAAACGTGCAGTTACAGCCTGTCGTGGAGAAATCTCAGATGTGAACAAAGGTGCTGTAAGTCCCATGGGGCTGCTGAGAGAAATGTGGGGTTGGAAGTAGGGACAAACATTGTCCAGAGAGTGTCTGACATACAGGGTCTTGACTTCCCTCCATATTCAGACACTATGAGGAAATTCTCAGGATCAATAGCAATTGGAGTTGGCTGATGTATTTTAATATATAAGCAGAAAAAATAAGACTAGTGGAAAAAGAAGAGATTGTTTCTTACTGACATTTAGTACAGAAAGATTTTAACTGTGACTACACTCCTGAAACCTCTCAGGTTCATGACATAATAACTGAGGAATTCAGTTATGCACGGAGACCTGGCTTGTTAGGGCATTTTTAATGTTAATGAGCCCTCTGGTGTCAACTTGCTGAACTGCAGATCCTGGAAAGGGATTGAACTGGCCTCTAGAGAAGTCGGAGTCAGCAGGAACCCTCCAAGTTCCTGAGGGTGTCAGTGGCCACCGAGGGCCATCACTGAGAGCCCATGGAGGGAATGAGGAGACAAGGTTCCTGTCCTTGGGGGTGTGTGAAGCAGGAAGGCAGAGGCACTGCTGCCAGGCTGAAAATCAAATGTTCAGTGACTGTGAAAGCCCTTGATGTGTTTCCTCACGCAGGATGATCAAGCCCTGACGCCCATAGCCTGGGAATGGGGATCCTTCCCCTCAGGGGATGCTGCAGAATCTTCACACAGACACCTCACATCTTCTTCATGTCTTTCACACACACACTGTCACATATAACCCCACTCCCTTGGACAGGAGGTTTGTGCATCCTCCAGGCTCCTGGATGTTTCCTGAGGCCCATCCAAGTGTGGGGAGTGAAGGAAGGAAAGAGAAGTGTCTCAGCCTCCCCATCAGCCCCAGGGCTGAGGGCCAGCCATGGCATGAGGAGACGGAGGCCAGTGTCTCCCTGTGTCCCTTGCTCGGTCTCCCAGGCATCCTTATTGTCCCCTGCCAGCAAGCCCTCTGTGCCAGCCCCTCTCCCAGGAAAAGACTCCTGGCCCAGGGGCTCCTCAAACTTCTCCACTTGCCCCAGCAATAGAGCATTTTGCCCTGAGCTGGTGCATTCAGAAATAGATTTCTCCTGAAAGGAACTGATGATAAAGAACTTGCAAAAAGACATCTAGAAATTGAAGGAGGAACTTCGCAAAGTAAGGGAGCAGTCTTAATCACAAATGAGGATGATCTTATGGTCCACAGACACAGACTCTGGTTACATATTAAATAACTGCAGTTAGGTATTGGCCAGGTGCAAGATTTAGAAAGAGGACTAAAGATTTTAGAAAATGAGCTAGAGAAGTTTGGAACAGAAGCTCAATTTCTAGCAGAGAAACATACAGTCACAAGCTTAAGTCACAATAAATTCACAGCCAAAACACACCACGTCCCAGGCTGGTTCTGTCCAGCTGTGGGGCAGGGGACAGGGAAAGGCCAGGAAAGGGGCTGGGTTTGGCTGTTGAACGTGGGCTGCACCAGAGATGAAGAGTCAAGGGAGTGGATGGGGAGAGATGAGCAAAGGCAACATCAATTGTGATGTTGATTGTGAGGCCACGACTGTTACAGGAACCTGATTGACCAGCAGCTGGCCCCAGCAATTTGGGGCCAACACGTGCATCACAAAACCACTCATCCCATCAGAGACAAGCTAGGAACAGAGAGGCAGGGGAGAGACAGACCAAGGGCAGATGGCAGGAATGGTGATGATGATGAGGTGGCTTCCACTGCAGCAGCCTGACTGGCCCTCAGGAGACATGCTGGCCAGCAGGCATTCTGAGGTCATCCAGTGCATCTGAGAAGCCACCCAACAGAAATGACCTCCTTGAGGGGGGAGGGCTGAGGCAGGTGGAAGAGGCCCACCTGCATTCTGATTCTGGGGGCACCTCTGTTCTTGTGACCTGAGCAGCCATGGCAGACAGGAGGGCACGCAGGGCTCATGGCCACCCTGCTCAGGACGAGCCCTGAGACTGCTGGAAAATCTTTTCCTTATCTCCAGGGTGAACATCCCCTGTTCCACCCAACCCTCCTCTTTCACCCTCTTAACATGCTCCGTGGTGGAGAACCCCATTCTGTGCTTTTCAAGACCTCCTCATAGGTGTGGAGAGGCTGCAGGGAGGTGCCCCTCAGCCTTCCCTTCTCCAGGCTGCACAAGCCCAGCTCCCTCAGCCTCTCCTCACAGGCAAAGTGTTCCAGCCCCGGCCTGTCTTGGGGGCCATTCACTGAACCCCCTCCAGCTTGCCAACATCCTTCCTGTACTGGGGATCTGCAATCCGGACGCAGTAACCCAGACAAGCCCCTCTCTTGATCTCCTGGCCGTCCTGCTGGCCACAAAGGCCTGGGTGCAGCTGGCCTCCCTTGCTGCCAGGGCACACGGCTGCCTCCTCTCCAACCCACCCAGACCTTTCCCACGGGCTTCTCCCAGCCAGGCAGCTCCCAGCCTGTGCCATTGCCAGGGGGATGTCCTGCAGGGTCACACACGGGCACTTGGCCTTGCTGGGTTGCCTGAGGTTCCTGCAATGTGTGCTCTCCTGCTCGTTGAGCCCTTTCCCTCAGCAGAGAGGCCTGGAGACCTTTTCAGTACAGAATTAAACAAAGATGGCATTGAGTGCCCCTTCCCCACCTGTCTCTGCTGTTATTAAATCACCCTCACCCTTCATCAGCAGCCCTGTATTTTCCTTCTTAACCTTGGTCTCTAATGTGTAATTGAAACTCTTCCTTTTACTCTTGACTTTTCCTTTCAACCACCAGCTCCAGGCAAGCGTTGCCTTCCTAAAAACAATGAGGTCTATACATATAAATTTGTCCTTTGTAAACTGTCCTTGCTGTCACCTCCCAGCAGCTGCTTCATGGTCCCTGTCAGAGCCAGACCTGTCCCTGCACTGACACAAACTCCCTGCCCCATAAATGCATTATTGTCAAGGAAAGACCCGTGGTGCAAGGCAAGGTGTCTAGGCCAATCCAAGCCATGGGCAGTGGAGGAAGGGAACAAGGGTGGGCTGTTGCTATGCTAGGCTAGTGTACTGCAACATCTGTACCTAAATAGATAGACAAAATGGATCCCTCCAAGAGTTGGACTTGAACCTTCCATTTATCCAGAACCTGGCCCTGGGATCCTCTCATTCCCCTGCTCCACCATGCACAAATGCTGGGCCCATGCAAAGCTCATGAATTCCAACAAGGCCAGGTTCAAGGTCCTGGCCATGCATCGGGGCAATCCTAAGCACAGGTACAGGCTGGGCAAAGAGTGGATTGAGAGCAGCCCTGCAGAAAAAGACTTGGGGGTAAGAGTGGATGTAAAACTGACTATGAGCCAGCAACGTGAGCTCACAGCCCAGAAAGCCAACCGTGTCCTGGGCTGCATGAAGAGAAGAGTGGCCAGCAGGTTGAGAGAAGTTTTTCTCCCCCTCTACTCTGCTCTTATGAGACTCTACCTGCAGTGCTGTGTCCAGATGTGGGACCACCAGCATAAGAAGGACACGGACCTGCTTGAGCTGGGCCAGAGGAAGCCATGAAGATGATCAGGGGCTGGAGCACCTCCCCTGTGAGGACAAGCTGAGAGAGCTAGGGGTGTTCAGCCTCAATAAGAGAAGGCTCCAGGGAGACCATCTTGATGTTTTCCAGTAATTAAAGGGATCCTGCAGGAAACGTGGCAGGAGACTCTTGATCAGGGATTGTAGGGAGAGGTCAAACATTAAGGTTTAATACTAGAAGAGGTTAGATTGAGATCTAAGGAAGATATTCTTTACTGTGAGGGTGATGAGACACTGGAACAGGTTGCCCAAATTGGTGATGGTTGTGTCCTCCCTGGAACTTCTCTAGGCAACCTGTTCCACTGTCTCCACAGTCTCATGGTAAAACATTTTTTCTCTAAATCAAATCTAAATCTAAAATCATTGTCCCTTTTCCTGCCAATACAGGCCCTGATAAAAAACCCTCACTTGGTCTTTCTTGGCCTATGACCACTCTATTTTAATACAAACAACTTGGCAAGTGCCCAGACATCTCCCAAGATGGGGTTCGGATGCCTCAAGTGCATGAGCAGTATAGGGAGATTGAATGTCGTAGGAGAGTGGAGTGAAGACTTGGGACAGTCTAGGAGTAGACTGACAGTGCTTGAGGAGAGGTTTCAGAGATGTTGATTTCCTTCATAGTGGAAAACAGCATGAGAAAGAAATAATGCCACAAAGTGCAGCTGGGGAAGGCCAGAGTGGAGAC
This sequence comes from Tyto alba, assembly GCF_018691265.1. Lineage (NCBI taxonomy): Eukaryota > Metazoa > Chordata > Aves > Strigiformes > Tytonidae > Tyto > Tyto alba. The sequence goes on along the minus strand of NW_024881311.1, from coordinate 988,896 downwards.
AAGCAGCAAAGCAAGGCATCACTCAGAAGGATTCTGGATCAGCCAAGGCTTTGCGTTTCAAAGAAGAGCCAGGGAGGATGGTGAGAGATCAGGAAAGGAAGGAAGAGGCTCAGGTGGGAACGAGGTGAGACAGCTGGGGGGATGAGGACAGCCTGCAGGGAAAGAGGCGCAGGGCATGCAGCCCCATAGGACAGCCTGTGGTGGAGATGACAGAGGGCTGTGGGAAAGCTGAAAGCCCCCAGTAAAGTCAACCCCATCACGATTTTGGCTATGGCTGTTGTCTCTGCCACTGATGCCTGTGAGGAGGCACAGTCCCTTGCAGCACAGGGGCCTCATGGCCTCCTTGTGCATCCTCAGGAGCCTGGGAGGTGCACATCTCCATAGCCACTACCCCAAGAAGAGCCCTGAGGAATGTGGAGGGACAGGATATCCCTTCCCAGGGGCTGGGGATCACGGCATGGCTATTTGTTTAATTGGCATGGGTACTGGCCCTTTGCCTTAATGCAACACATTCAGGTTTACTCAGCATCAGAGCCACCTTTCCCTTTTTGTTTCCGACTTGTCATCACTGCCTCCAGATTTCTGCTCTAACAGGAACCTGAGGAGGCTTTGTCAACAGTGTCCCTCAGTGGGAGCCATTAACACTCCAGGAAACTTTGGAGTTTGAAAATAACTTTGACTTCTTCAGAGGTTTCTTCAGGTTCTTCTCAGTGCCTGAGGTTCATGGAGTTGGCACCAAACCCTCCTGAGGGGTCATTAAACTGCCTTGGGCTGTTGCTGTGGTGCTGAGCTGGGCTGGGCTCCTGGGCCGGAGGGAGTTCCTGGCAAGTGGGCAGCGCTGCAGAGAGACAGCTCTGCCCAGGAGCAGCTCCTCTGCAAAGCGCAGCAGGGCTGGGGGCACTGCCTGCAGGCACCCAGGGCAGAGCAGCGAGGCACACACAGCTTCAAGGCAGCCTGGGCTGGGAGGCTGCTGAGAGCTCCGAGGAGGAGAAAGCATCAGGGCCCTGGCCACAGTAAGTCTGGGGGTGCAGGGCAATGCAGCTGCAGCTCGGGGAGGGATCTGGGGAAGGCGCAGAGCTGCCAAGAATCTGCCTCCTACCTAGAGGAGGAGGAGGAGGAGGAAGAGGTGCTCCCGAGCAGGGCCTCCCTGGTGCCCCCTGCGAGGGCCAGGGCATGAGGGCTGCCTTCTGGCGGGGCCAGCTGCAGGGGTGTGCAGCCGGGTGTGCAGGCAGGGGTGCCCAGGGCTGTCCTTCCCAGCAGGGTCCCTGCACCCCAGGGGGCTGTGTGCTGGGGCAGGGACTCTGCCGCCTGCCAGGGTCAGCACTCAGCCTGCCCGGGGAGCTCCCCACGGTGCTGTGGGGAGAAGCTGTGGGGGGAAGGAGAGACCCCCACCAGGGCAGGCTCCTTCTGCTCTCCAGAGGCTGCTGCATGGATCAGGAATGCTCACAACTCTAGACCACTCTGAGGGCTTTTGCAGAGGGTCTTTCTGCAGAACACTATCAAGGCTGCTTTTACTTGAAATAGAAGGAACCTTTCTTTGAGATTTCTTTTCTTGGTTGGCCGGGTGGGCATTGCTAGATTTTTTTCTCCACTCTAGTGAAGTAACTCAGATCTGAGTTGTCTTTCGCATTCTCAGTTGCTCCTGAGCCCCTGCACCTAGAGAGCTTCCCCTGGGCAGTGCCCTGCTGCCTGGAGGGGTCCACAGGGCAGAGCTGAGCACAGGGTGGGTGGGATGGGGGCTGGCAGCACTGACAGGGAGGAGATAAGGGGACAGAGAAATGGCTCCAGGCAGGGACAGCTCCAGGCACCAGAGATATGGGCACGAAGGGAGAGGGTGTTGCTGCCAGGAACGCTGTGGGAGGGGGGATTCTGGCACCTCCCTGCCATTCCCTGCAATGCAGATGCCTTCCATGGAGCAACCCCCTGATCTCCCCCCTGTCCAACACAGCCTCTGCCCTCAAGGTCATGGGGCACCCTCCCAGCGGCCTCACCCTTGAAGAGGAAAAACTACCCAATACCCAACTGCCTGTTCCTTTCTGCCTCCAGGAACACAAGCAGTGTGGTATTTCTCCATTTTCCCCCTCCTGTATCTGCTCCCCTTACTGTCATCCCTGGACTTGCTGGGATGGGGGGTGGTGGGGTTAAGCTACAGTTTTGAGCCCGACCCTGTGGGTCCTGCTGTGCAGATGTGTCCATGGGAGTAAAGGCCCCTCATAATCTATGTGCTCAGGGCAAAACAAAGGACCCAATTCTCTCTTCAGGACACTCACTCTTTAGGACATTCAACTCTTGCTCTGAGGGGCTTGTGCTGGGCTGCAGGTTTGTCTCCAGGTGGGCACAGCTTTCCCAGGGCATCTCTGTGTTATCCAGCAGCCCCAGGGAGGAGAAACCTCAGTGCTAAGGCCATGGAAATGCTGCTGGGTGTCTGCACACAGGCAGCTGCAATGAGCCCTCTGTGTCCCTGGCTGGGAGGGGAGAGCTGAGATCCTCCTCAGGTGCGATGAGAGGGGCTGAGGGCTTTGGAGAGCTGTGCTTGGAGACTGGATTCCTCTAGTCCCAGCAGTGTCTTGTTTCCATCATCCAGCTCAAAGCAGTGCCAGCAAAGGGCAGATGAGACCAGGGCTGATGGACAGAGCAACTCTCCTCACTCTGAATTTCAGGACAGCCCTTTGGTCTCTCAAAACACACAATGTTTCAGTAGGAGTTCAGCAGAAATGCCACAAATTTCTGCCTTAAAACCACTCCTCGTGTAGTGGTGCAATGAAAACAGTTTAAAAAAAACAATATCCCCACAGCTATGCCTTGCAGTCAGGTGAATTGGGAGCAAAAATGCTGAACATGAGTGGATTTAATCTGTGATCACCCATGTTCCGATTTATCTATGGCTGTCTGGCAGGACTGACTCCTCCAGAGCTCATAGCAGAGCTGGACGACTTGGTTAAAAGGGAGAGGCAGTCACTGAGAGATATGAAGTAGGTTTTATCTCAGACAAGTCTACACTAACATTTCAATGTCTTTTCCTCCATGGACAGTGCCCAATGACCAGTGGAAGCATTTTTTCAACAGCAGCTCCATCACTGAGTTCCTCCTCCTGGCATTTGCAGACAGACGGGAGCTGCAGCTCCTGCACTTCTGGCTCTTCCTGGGCATCTACCTGGCTGCCCTCCTGGGCAACGGCCTCATCATCACAGCCATCGCCTGCGACCACCACCTCCACACCCCCATGTACTTCTTCCTCCTCAACCTCTCCCTCCTTGACCTGGGCTCCATCTCCGCCACTCTCCCCAAAGCCATGGTCAATAACCTCTGGGACACCAGGGACATCTCCTACTTGGGATGTGCTGCACAGCTCTTTTTCGTTGTCTTCTTGCTGTCAGCAGAGTTTTCTCTTCTCACTGTGATGTCCTATGACCGCTACGTTGCCATCTGCCAACCCCTGCACTACGGGACCCTCCTGGGCAGCAGAGCTTGTGTCCACATGGCAGCAGCTGCCTGGGGCACTGGGTTGCTCTATTCTCTCCTGCACACTGCCAACACATTTTCCCTACCACTCTGCCAGGGGAATGCTGTGGACCAGTTCTTCTGTGAAGTCCCCAGATCCTCAAGCTCTCCTGCTCAGATTCCTACCTCAGAGAAGTTCTGATTATTGTGATTAGTGTCTGTTTAGCTTTTGGGTGTTTTCTTTTCATTCTTTTTTCCTATGTGCAGATCTTCAGGGCTGTGCTGAGGATCCCCTCTGAGCAGGGACAGCACAAAGCCTTTTCCACATGCCTCCCTCACCTGGCTGTGCTCTCCCTCTTTATCAGCACTTCATTTTTTGCCTACCTGAAGCCCCCATCCATCTCCTCCCCATCTCTGGACCTGGTGGTGTCGTTTCTGTACTCGGTGATGCCTCCAGCAGTGAACCCCCTCATCTACAGCATGAGGAACCAGGAGATCAAAGATGCCCTGAGGGAACTGATAACAGGATGAATTTCTGAAACAATAAATTACCTGTATTTTGTGAATAACTTGAAATGTAACTCATTACAAAGGAGGGCACAGTATGTAGGTTCTGTTGGGGTTTTGGGAGTTGATTTTTTTTTGTTTGTTTGTTTTACTTTACATAATATTCTCTACGAAGAGGTGTGATTATTTGTCGCTTTTATAATTTGGCATCTATCAAGATTTGTGTGACTGAGAGACTTTGTAAATGAGGACCCATGCTCTCTTTGTGTTTAAACAAAATAAAGGATACTGCAGCAATATATTTCTCTGAGATCCTTCCTCCAAGCTGTTCTCTGGATCTACTGGGTCAGTGCTTGTGTGCAGAGGTGGAGGGGAAAAACATCTTGGCAGAACAGTTGTTAGCGGTCGCAATCGCGAATAGAACTTATCTACACAAAGCAGATAAGCAGGCACTTCTTTATTCCAGCGCTGGGGAACACGGGGGATAACTCCGCCAAAGACGTGTTCCTCGATAGGTACAAAGCACAACATATTTATACACTTTTTCAGCAGAGTCATAGTTACATAAGATCAGTAATTCCATAACGTTTAAGCTGACCTTTATAATGATTGGCTTTTAGTTACTTCTCCCTACCTATATTCCTATTCTACAGAAATCATTGATCATCCTCACTAATTGATTTAAATAGAATGGGGGGAGGGCAATGATTAGCATATTCATGTTATTTCTTGGAAATTATTATCATATGCAAATGTCTCCGACGCATGCGTGGTTATACTGGATGGGGGTCTCTGGTGGTCGTTGATAATCTTCATCACTGTGTCGGCTGATTGAACTCCATCCTGGCGCATGCTCATTCCACCTTTGGTTAATGTTCACCTCTCCCTTGCCCAATCTTTCCAACCAAACCAGTTTTCCTCAGGTACCTATTGTTTCAAGTCAAGATCCATAACCAGTACCCATTACGTTAATTCAGAGCCCATGACGATTCTTATAATGTTCAAAGCACACAGCATACTAGTTGCTTAATCCTAACGGCCTTAGTGTACTTTATATTCTCAGAGCTACTGTAGCTTCATGTTAAATCAAAATCATACTTTTAAACTAAAATCAAAATAATATTCTAGGATTCAAACTATTTCATTAAGGTAACTGCAACACAGTGTTTCCAGGAAACAAATGCGCTTGATCTTTCCTAACCTGCTGGTTTTAAACTTCCCCTTTCTGCTCCTGAGCCCTTTTATTGGTCTATGATCTGAGTGCTTCTGTGCCGTGGTCACAGTCCCACGATGTGGCAGTTCTGTGACCACAGGCAGGGACAGGCAGTGGGCACTTCTGTGACAGAGCTGGCCTTCAGGACAGTGTTTCCATCAGACAAGGGGATCTCCTCAGGGCAATGCAGGAAGGTTTAGGTCTGCTTCCAGAGTTGCTCTCAATAGCATACCCAGGAAATTGCCCAGAAGAGAAACCACCAGTGAAGACTGGAAATGTGTGAATGTGCAGGGTGGGGGCACACAGCAGTGTCCTCACACATTCAGGCTCCTGTGAGAGACCTGGAGGCCCATCAGAGCAGGGGCTGGGCTGTGCCCATGTGCGGTGGGCACCCCGGGAAGCTGCCCCAGGGCAATCACCACAGATCAGCACATAGCAACCACCATTTCCAGCATGGTCCTCTCACTCCAGCTCAGAGAGGCTGTTTATCTGTCTTCAGAGGGACACAGAAGGATTAGGTCAGAAGTCCAAATTTGCATTGTGTCTCTCTGCTCCATCACCCTTTCTTGGCTGTCTGGCCCCTGCCTTCAAATGCACAGAATGAAAGGAGCTGCCCTGTGGAGCATCTCACCTGCGCAGTCAGAAGGGGTTCTGCAAGCATGAGCGACGCTGCCCTTCAGAAGAAGGCATTTCTCACCTTTCAGAAGGCACAGAGCACATCTAGGGAGTGTGAATGCACTCAGAGGCACACATACCTTCATCTTTCACCTCTCCCAACTTCCTTTACAATTGACTGAAGCAACTAACACAGAAGCAAACGTTCTTCCTCGTAGGTACCACCTTTGCTCACAGCAGTGTCGGTGCTGGTTTTGGCACCTTTTCCACGTGCTGAGTGTTTCCCGCTGGTGGCCACATCCTAAGGTCAGTACCGGGCTGTGTGCCACCCACTTCTCTCTGCAAGATTCCCAAACTGGCTGGTCTGTGCTGAGAAGGCAGCTGCACCCTGGCTAGGGGTATTGATGTCATCTGCGGTCATCATCTCATTCCTGTCCCAGGTACAGTGCTGTGGCCCCAGTGGAGTGGGCCACCTCTTCTGTGATTTCACTGGAGCTCTCCTGCAGTGACACCATGACAGTCCTGCTGTGTGCTGTCACAGCCTTCTTCTGAGATCCAGTCCTCACCTTCCTCTGAGGGTAGGCTGAGGGACATGGGCTTCTTTAGCCTGGTAAAGTGGAGGCTCAGGGCACTGTAGCAGATGCCTGCAGCTTGAAGGATGGTTTCAGAGAAGATGGAGCTTTTCTTGGAAGTGGGAAGAGAAGGAAAGCTCCACAAAGTGCAACTTGGAAACTTCAGTCTGGATGTGAGGGAAGGAAATCTCACTACAAGTGTTGCATTGTGGCATAGGAGGTGCCCAGAAGGACTCTTAAAAAGCCCACAGCATTGTTTTTTGAGGAGCAGCCAGTGAGGGTGGAGAGACTTCAGTGAAGGTACAGAAATGCTGGGGTGACAGCTAGGTGGGAAAGCAAGATGGATGTCAACAGCCTGAAGGGAAAAAGGTGCATAAAGGAGACATTAGAAGGAAGCCTGCAGTAGTGGTGGCCAAGGGCTCTGGAAAGGCTGAAAAGGCCACACAAGAACAAGCTCTTTGTCCCCTTGACTATGGCAGTTGCCTCTGTTGCTGAGGCCTACAAGGATAAAATCTTATTTTCAGGTTCTGAAATTTGTTTTTGTCCTCTCCTCTTCTTGGGGAAGCTGGGGGGTGTTGTGCAGTTTCCCTACACTTGACATTGCTCACCCTCACACCCCACTGACCCCAGGAAGAGCCCTGACCCACACGTGAGGGCCAGGACCTGCCTTAGCAGGGCCTGTGGGTCAGGGCTTGGCCTTTCTGCTTCACAAAACAAAACAAGGGGTTTTGCAGCTTTACAGCCACCTGCAGAGTGACTTTGCCTACCTGCAACCACAGCCTCCAATTATCTGCTCTAACGAGTCCATGGGGAGGCTTTGTCAGTAATGGCCCTCAGTGGGGCCAATCAATGCTTCAAGGTACTTTGGGTTTTCTTCTGACTTTGACTTCTTGAGTATTTTGCTCAGTCTCCTCTCAGTATCTGAGGCTCATGGACTCAGGGCCAAACACACCATGGGGCTCATTAAAATACAGAATGTCTTAACATACCATGCATTTTCCTGTTATTTTCTTGAAGTCTTCAAGACTTGTACAGCTAATTGAATTAATTTTGGAATGTAGTCAAGGAGGAACATTTCCAAATATATCTAATAAAAATAATTCATCATTTTAATGAGCATTTTATATTAATTTCAGTTTAGAGAAGAGGTGATAACAACATTCTGTGTCTGATATTGATGCAGAGTGTCTCCTCGGGAGGTGTGGACAGTCCCTTGGGGTCCAACACAGTATGGACAACCTTCCTCCTCATTGCCCAGTCTCACCATTTCTCACATTGGCTCCCTGCGACTTGCATCACTTCTCCTTACATCAGACTTCTCCACTGATCTCTGCAGCTGGATGTTACAGGTCCTTTGCACCAGCTCCCACTGCTGTCCTTAGAGAACTGGCTGCCCATAGGCACAGAAGGGTTTTAGTTCCTTGGAAACAAAGAAATCTAAAGTATGATAAAGCTTCATCAACAGTAAAAACGCTCCACAAGCATATGCTAAGTACAAGATATCACTAATGAAGTTGCCTTCTGCAAGGTCTAATGTCAGGAGAAATACTTTAAGTAGGTAAATACACAAAGATAAACACAATTAAAGTGTTGACTAAGGAGACAATGAGGCTGTTGAAAGCTTTTACTCCCTGGAGTTCAAAACAGCAGCATAGGTGAGAGTTATCTGAAAGAACAAAGAATAAAGGGAAGAACAATTCTGGAGAATACTGGAAAGGGCCTTTGTCTCGGCAGTCTGAATCTGAAAAGGTGACGTGAGAAATGTTCATTGTATCCTGGACAGGTGCAAATTCATGAAAGATTAGAGAAATTAAGTACGTGGTAAACCAGGCAGGATAGTGGCAATGAAGTTAGACTGGAATATGGATATTTCTTTGGCATATGCCTGTTAAGAGGTCATGGGATTGGTAGAAGCTTCTTGTGGGAAAGGACAAGCCAATGTTGCAGCCAACTTTGAAAGAGCCCACAAGGGCCACCCAGGGAACCACAGGCTGTACAAGCTCTCTTTGGTGAGGAGTGTGCCGTCAGCTAGAGTCCTCTTGGGTGATGTTCCTGGGCACCTAAAAGAGAAGAAAATGTCCAAATGCAGTCGGCAGGGACTGTCCAAGGGTAAATCATGCCCCACCAACCTGATTGCCTGCAGGATGAAGTAACTGTTTTTGTGTGTGACATAAGAACAGTGGATGTCAGGTACCTCCAATGCAGCAAGACACTAGCCATGATGTCCCTCAATATTCTCGTACCCACGTTAGGCCATTACAGTCTGGGTGGGTCGACAGACAGGGAGGTGAAACACCAGTTGGAGGCTCAGGCTCAGAGAGCTGTGGTGAAGGGGTCATACCCTACCTGGAGGCCAGGGGTAGATACTGGGACATTGTGGGGCAGCACAGGGAACTCTCCTGGGATCTGGGCAATTTAACAACTCTATCCATGACCCAGAGGAGGAAATTCTGACAGTGTTTGTCAATGACACTAAACTGAGAGGACCATTCCTGTGCCCTAGGGATGCCATTTAGATGAAACCAGGCAGGAATTTCACGAGACAGAAGGACAATGTCCAGGTCTAGCTCTTGGGAAAGAATGATACCCTGTAGTGACAACAGAAGGGGTCTGCCTGGATGAGGAGCAGCTCTGTAGACAAGTCTGTGGTTGTGCTCAGGAATAGAAAGCAAAACATGATCCAGCAGCAATCATCACAATCCAGCATGACCTGGCAGCAAAGGCAGCCAGCAGTGTCCTGGAGTGTTTAAAGAGGAGCCCTGCCAGAAGGATGAGGGTAGTGATTTACCCACCACTCGTCACTCACCAGACCACCTGTACACTGTCGTATCAATTTTGGTTCAAGTGTGCTGGGTCTGGCTGGGATGGGGTTAACTTTCATTGTCACAGCCCTTATGGTGGCTTGTTTTTCATTTGAGCCTAAACCAGCATTGATAACACAGCAGTGCTGTGGTTATCAAGGAGAAATGCATGCACAGCATCATGGTGTTTCCTGTTTCTCACTCTTTTTCCTTCCTGTGAATAGCTGCAGGTGGGAAAGAAGTTGACGGTAGATGGGACACAGCCAGGACAGCTGACCCCAGCTGACCAAAGAGATATTCATAGAATCATTGTATCATAGAGCAGCCCAGCTTGGAAAGGTCCTACATTTTCTGAGAAAGGGAGCCTACATGAGACTACCTAGCACCCTGTCCAATTGATTCTTGAAAACCTGCAGTGGTGGGGACTCACCACATCCCTTGGGGAGTTCCTTCCAGTGAATGACTGATCTTAACCCTTTGGCCTGTCTCCAGTCTGCCTGCGGATTTCTTTCATTGTGGGGACCAGAATTGGACACAGCACTCCAGCTGTAGCCTGACAAAGCCTGAGAGGAGTGGGATGATCATGTCCCTGTGTCTGCTCGTAACGCTCCTGTGGATGCAGCCCAGGAGCCTATTTGCTGTTGTTGCTGCAGCGGGGCACTGCCGGAGCCTCTTCAGCTTGCTGTCCACCAGGAACCCCCAGGTCCCTCTCAGCAAGGCTGCTCCCCAGCCACACACCTCCTGGCCTCTACTGGGCTCTTTGGTTGCTCTGACTCAGGTGCAGGACTTTTGACTTGTCTTTGTCTCGTGGTTCATATTGTTCTTGCTGGCCCATTCGTCCAGCCTGTGCAGATTTCTCTGTTAGATGATTCTGCTGAGAGTCTATGGCTGCTGTAACCTGGACAAGCCCCTCTCTTGATCTCCTGGCCGTCCTGCTGGCCACAAAGGCCTGGGTGCAGCTGGCCTCCCTTGCTGCCAGGGCACAAGCTGCCTCCTCTCCAACCCACCAAGACATTTCCCACGGGGCTTCTCCCAGCCAGGCAGCTCCCAGCCTGTGCAATTGCCAGGGGGATGTCCTGCAGGGTCACACATGGGCACTTGGCCTTGCTGGGTTGCCTGAGGTTCCTGACATTGCGTGCTCTCCTGCTCGTGGAGCCCTTTCCCTCAGCACACAGGCCTGGAGACCTTTTCAGAAAAGACTCAGGCAAAGAGGGCTTTGAGTGCCCCAGCCCCACCTGCCTCTGCTGTTATTAAATCAGCCTTTCCATTCAGCAGTAGCCCTGAATGTTCCTTCTTCAGCCTTGGTCTCTAATGAGCGACTGAAGCTCTTCCTTTTGCTTTTGACCGTCCTTGTCCTTGCAACCACTGGCTCCTGGCAAGCTTTTCCTTCCTAAGGAGAGTAAAGTCAAGACATAGAAATTTGTCCTTTGTAAACTGTCTTTGCTGTCACCTCCCGGCAGCTACTTCGTGGTCCCTGTCAGATCCAGCCCTGTCCCTGCACTGATGCAACCTCCCTGCCCCATAAATACATTATTGTCAAGGGAAGACCTGTGGTGCAAGGAAGGGTGTCTATGCCAAGCAAAACCATGGTCACTGGAGAAAGGGAAACAAGGGTGGGCTGTTGCTCTGCTATGCTATTGTACTGCAATATCTGTACCTATGGATCCCTCCAAGAGTTGGACTTGAACCTTCCATCTATCCAGCACCTGGCCCTGGGATCCTCTCATTCCCCTGCTCCATCATGCACAAATGCTGGGCCAATGCAAACCTCCTGAATTTCAACAAGGCCAGGTTCAAGGTCCTGGCCATGCATCGGAGCAATCCTAAGCACAGGTACAGGCTGGGCAAAGAGTGGATTGACAGCAGCCCTGCAGAAAAAGACTTGAGGGTAGGAATGGATGGAAAACTGACTATGAGCCAGCAACGTGAGCTCGCAGCCCAGAAAGCCAACCGTGTCCTGGGCTGCATGAAGAGAAGAGTGGCCAGCAGGTCGAGAGAAGTTTTTCTCCCCCTCTCCTCTGCTCTTATGAGACTCTACCTGCAGTGCTGTGTCCAGATCTGGGACCACCAGCATAAGAAGGACACGGACCTGCTTGAGCTGGGCCAGAGGAAGCCATGAAGATGATCAGGGGGCTGGAGCACCTCCCCTGTGAGGACAAGCTGAGAGAGCTGGGGGTGTTCAGCCTCAAGAAGAGAAGGCTCCAGGGAGACCATCCTGCTGTCTTCCAGTAATTAAAGGGGTCCTGCAGGAAGCATGGCAGGAGACTCTTGATCAGGGATTGTAGGGAGAGGTCAAAGGTTAAGGTTTAATATTAGAAGAGGTTAGATTGAGATCTAAGGAAGATATTCTTTACTGTGAGGGTGATGACACACTGGAACAGGTTGCCCAAAAAGGTGATGGATGTGTCCTCCCTGGAACTTCTCTAGGCAACCTATTCCACTGTCTCCACAGTCTCATGGTAAAACATTTCTTCTTTAAATCAAATCTAAATCTAAAATTGTTGTCCCTTGTCCTGCCAATACAGACCCTGATAAAAACCCTCACTTGGTCTTTCTTGGCCTATGACCACTCTATTTTAATACAAACAACTTGGCGAGTGCCCAGACATCTCCCAAGATGGAGTTTGGAGGCCTCAAGCTCATGAGCAGTATAGGGAGGTTGAATGTCCTAGGAGAGTGGAGTGGAGACATGGGAAAGTCTAGGAGTAGACTGACTGTGCTTGAAGAGAGGTTTCAGAGATGTTGATTTTCTTCATAGTGGAAAACAGCATGAGAAAGAAATAATGCCACAAAGTGCAGCTGGGGAAGGCCAGAGTGGAGACAAGCAGCAAAGCAAGGCATCACTCAGAAGGATTCTGGATCAGCCCAAGGCTTTGCGTTTCAAAGAAGAGCCAGGGAGGATGGTGAGAGATCAGGAAAGGAAGGAAGAGGCTCAGGTGGGAGTGAGGTGAGACAGCTGAGGGGATGAGGACAGCCTGCAGGGAAAGAGGTGCAGGGGATACAACCCCGTAGGACAGCCTGTGGTGGAGATGACAGAGGGCTGTGGGAAAGCTGAAAGACCCCAATAAAGTCAACCCCATCACGATTTTGGCTATGGATGTTGTCCCTGCCACTGATGCCTGTGAGGAGGCACAGTCCCTTGCAGCACGGGGGCCTCATGGCCTCCTTGTGCATCCTCAGGAGCCTGGGAGGTGCACATCTCCATAGCCCCTACCCCAGGAAGAGCCCTGAGGAATGTGGGAGGGACAGGATCTCCCTTCCCAGGGGCTGGGGGTCTTGGCTTGGCCATTTGGTTAATCGGCTGAGGACATGGAACTTTGGCTTAATGCAACACATTCAGGTTTACTCAGCATCAGAGCCACCTTTCCCTTTTAGTTTCCAACTTCTCATCACTGCCTCCAGATTTCTGCTCTAACAGGACCCTGAGGAGGCTTTGTCAACAGTGTCCCTCAGTGGGAACCATTAACAGTGCAAGAAACTTTAGAGTTTGAATATAACTTTGACTTCTTCAAAGGTTTCTTCAGCTTCTCTGTGCCTGAGGTTCATGGAGTTGGCACCAAACCCTCCTGAGGGGTCATTAAACTGCCTTGGGCTGTTGCTGTGGTGCTGAGCTGGGCCGGGCTCCTGGGCCGGAGGGAGCTCCTGGCAAGTGGGCAGCGCTGCAGAGAGACAGCCTTGCCCAGGAGCAGCTCCTCTGCAAAGCGCAGCAGGGCTGGGGGCACTGCCTGCAGGCACCCAGGGCAGAGCAGCGAGGCACACACAGCTTCAAGGCAGCCTGGGCTGGGAGGCTGCTGAGAGCTCTGAGGAGGAGAAAGTGTCAGGGCCCTGGCCACAGTAAGTCTGGGGGTGCAGGGCAATGCAGCTGCAGCTCGGGGAGGGATCTGGGGAAGGCGGCAGAGCTGCCAGGAATCTGCCTCCTGCCTAGAGGAGGAGGAGGAGGAGGAGGAGGAGCTGCTCCTGAGCAGGGCTTCCCTGGTGCCCCCTGCGAGGGCCAGGGCATGAGGGCTGCCTTCTGGCGGGGCCGGCTGCAGGGGTGTGCAGCCGGGTGTGCAGGCAGGGGTGCCCAGGGCTGTCCTTCCCAGCAGGGTCCCTGCACCCCAGGGGGCTGTGTGCTGGGGCAGGGACTCTGCCGCCTGCCAGGGTCAGCACTCAGCCTGCCCGGGGAGCTCCCCACAGTGCTGTGGGGAGAAGCTGTGGGGGGAAGGAGAGACCCCCGCCAGGGCAGGCTCCTTCTGCTCTCCAGAGGCTGCTGCGTGGATCAGGGATGCTCACAGCTCCAGATCTTCCCCAGCTCATTTCCCACTCAACTTTTCACAAGTACTTTCCTCTCTGGGATTTTCTTTTTGTGTCTGTGCTGTCTGGACTCTCTGCTTCTACTTTTCTGTGGCTTCCATCTTTCTATCAGCTTTGCTGATGAGAGCAGGGGCTGAGATTCTTAAACTGTAACAGCGAGGATTACCGGGAACCTCAGAATGTGCCTTCTCGCCCCACCAGCTAACAAAACACACCATCATCACCTTTCCATTTTCATCAGGGTTTGGGTGGGCTGTGCTTTAAGCCCTGCACACACAGAGAGGCTGCAGGGCAGAGGTGTGCTCACAGGGGCTGGGTTGGGGACTGTGAGCACTGTCAGGGAGGAAACATGGGCTCAAAGACAGAACTGCCAGCCTGGACAGCTCGAGGCAGTGGAGGCGTGGGCAGGGAGGGAGGGAAATGCTAAGGGAAAACCTGCTGCAGGGCAGACTCCTTCCCTGAGCAACACTCCTCTTGTCTCCTCTGCCACCCAGCACAGCCCTTAGCCTGTGGCTCCTGGCCGTTAGTCACCTCCTGGCCCAGCAGCCCAGCAGAAGGGATGAAGTGCATCTCTGCTGCCAGGGGCCCAGTTCCTGCTGAGCAGGGCCTGAGGGCGACTGTCCTGCATTGCTGCTGTCTGGGAGGTGCTGTGCAGAGCTGGCGAAGGGAAAGGCTTTCCTGAGTGCCCGTCTGCCCCTCTCCTTGCCTTGCTCAGATGCCCTTGGTGTTGCTGACAGGCTCTCTGGGAAGGGGGGTTTCAGCTGCAGAGTCAGGCACAGAGCTTGGGAGCCCTCCTCTGCAGATGTGCCCCCAGCAATGAGGTGTCCCAGCTTTCCTCTAAGCCATGAAGCTCTGGGCAATGCAGTCTGTGAGGCTGGGCCAGGAGCTGGCTCTCCCTGAAGAAGTTTCCATGGTTCGGACCCTTGGCTCTCTCCTTGGGGTGTCCATGCCAGCTGTCTGCTGCTTCCAGGGGACTCTGTGAGCCGTGGGTGACATTGGCTAAAGTGGGGTGCTGAGACTTGGAAAAAGGGTGAGTCGTCTGGTGCTCTGCAGTGGATCCCTCTGCTCTCAGCACTGTCTGGCTGGTTTTCAGGGTAACACGGGAGTGTAATCACCCTCAGTCTTAGAAAGGTGCAAGTCCAGGGCAGACGGGAACAAGACAGGACAGACCTGCTGCTCTCACTCTGCACTAAGTCACAGCCAATCCTCTTGCCTCACAGGACTCACTCTGTTCTCCCTGAGTGCAGCAGAAAACCTCTCAACCTACCTTCTGCTTTCCCCTTTCCTTAACGCTGGTAGAGCAGATGCTGACAAGCACTTCAGAGGTAAGAGCAGGTTTAGTGTGACAAAGTTAGACAAAGTGCTAACTCCTTGGCCGGCATCAGGAAAAAACCCTTGTCCTCCTGTCACGCTTGGGAAGCACCAAACAGATCTCCACTGTGGAGATGAAGAAGAGCTCTAAAAAGAAAAGGGGGGTGGTGGGGGGGTGTAGCATCAGGGACAAGTCTTGGAGAAAGGGTTTTGATTTTTCTCAGAGAAGTCTATCTTAACATGTCATTGTCTTTCCTCCTTTGACCAGACTCCCATGTGCACAGGAAGCAAATGTCCAACAGCAGCTCCATCACTGAGTTCCTCCTCCTGGCATTTGCAGACAGACGAGAGCTGCAGCTCTTGCACTTCTGGCTCTTCCTGGGCATCTACCTGGCTGCCCTCCTGGGCAACGGCCTCATCATCACCGCCATCGCCTGCGACCACCACCTCCACACCCCCATGTACTTCTTCCTCCTCAACCTCTCCCTTCTTGACCTGGGTTCCATCTCTACCACTCTTCCCAAAGCCATGGCCAATTCCCTCTGGGACAACAGGGGCATCTCCTACCCAGGATGTGCTGCCCAGACCTTTTTATTTATTTTCTTCATTTCAGCAGAATTTTCTCTTCTCACCATCATGGCCTATGACCGCTACATTGCCATCTGCCAACCCCTGCACTACGGGACCCTCCTGGGCAGCAGAGCTTGTGTCCACATGGCAGCAGCTGCCTGGGGCACTGTGTTGCTTTATTCTCTCCTGCACACAGCCAACACATTTTCCCTACCACTCTGCAGAGGCAATGCTGTGGACCAGTTCTTCTGTGAAGTCCCTCAGATCTTCAAGCTCTCCTGCTCAGATTCCTACCTCAGGGAAGTTGGGCTCCTTGTGGTTAGTGCCTGTTTAGGATTTGGGTGTTTTTTTTTTCATTCTTTTTTCCTATGTGCAGATCTTGAGGGCCGTGCTGAGGATCCCCTCTGAGCAGGGACAGCACAAAGCCTTTTCCACATGCCTCCCTCACTTGATTGTGGTTTCCCTTTTTATCAGCACTGGCATGTTTGCCTACCTGAAACCCCCCTCCATGTCCTTCCCATCTCTAGACCTGGTGATAGCAGTTCTGTACTCAGTCGTGCCTCCAGCTGTGAATCCCCTCATCTACAGCATAAGGAACCAGGAGATCAAGGATGCACTCAAGAAGCTGATTCAGTCATTTGTCTGTCAGCAGGAATAAGCTTCCCATGTCACTTCGGATGGTATTTCTAATTTATCATTGAATCCTTACATGCTGTGAGCATTTTATTTGTGAAAATATTGTTTGTTCCAAAAAGTCTGCATACACTCCTCTTCTTCAGAGACATATCTCAGCCTCTCTGACCTAAAGCCCTTTGTGTGTGTTTCTCGTAGGACAGTACATCTGGCCTCCCATTAAACATATCAATTATAAAAGGGTTTTTTTTATGTGCCAGTACCTGGAGGTTGATCTGTTCTTCCAAAGCTGAGGTCAGGAAGAGGCTGAAGGAATTGCCCCTCTGAGCATGCTGCTGTGTTGGGGTTCTCCAGGGGTTCAGGGCAGGAGGGCATGGGGGGATGTGTTAGGGAATAGGCCTGTGCTGCCCCTTCACGTGGGGGTGCCCAGTGCAATGGAAATGATGGCTGATCCATGGGGATCTCCCTGGGACCATCTCCCCGTGGCTTTCAGCCACCACTGCCCTGCAGAGCAGCACCGCCAGCTCAGGGCCGTGCCTGAAGTGACATCCCGCGACAAGAGCAGACCTATTTCTGGAGGCACCAGTTTGGGCAGCTTTTCTCTGACTGGCACAGCAGGAGCTGCCTGGGGAGCCCCCCGTGCAGGAGTCTTGTGCTGGGGAGAGGGACGAGCACAGAGGGGCTGCCAGCACTGGGCAATCAGGATCTCTTGGAGAGAAGAGCAGCAGAGAGAGGGAGACGCTGGCCTGCGTCTGCTCATGGCATGGCTGGCCCCAGCCCTGGGGCTGATGGGGAGGCTGAGAGCCCTCTGTGCCCCAGGAGCTGCTGTGACCTTCCGAGGGGCTGGGGCTGTGGGGTGAGTGCCCAGAGCTCTGCAGCACCCCCCAGCCTATCTCGCTGGTCATTTCCAGCACTGGCTGCTCACCCAGGTTTATGGGAGAGTCTGGCTGTTAAACCATCTCCATCCTCCTGCTGGTCTCAGTGCCTGTATGGGGGGACCGGCCAGCCCTGCCCGGCCTCTCTCTTGGTGCAGACCCTGCCAGACCCCAGAGAAGGGCTGTCTGCACTTGCTGTGAGGTTGTGCTCTGTTTTTCCAGTTCATCAGTGAAGACGTTTAACAGAACTGGACTCAGTATGGACCCCTGGGGTACATTGCTGGTGATCAGCTCCCGAGGGGCCTTTGTGCTATGGGTCATGGCCTTCTCGACCCGGCCTTTCAACCTGTTTCCAGTCCACCCCACTCATGCCTGTGAGGCCGTGATGGGATTCAGTTAGAAAAGCCTTATTAATATTGAGCTGAAAGACGTTCACTGCTCTCCCCTCATCCACCAGCTGAGTCATCTTACTGCTGTGGTGGGCTAACCGTGGCTAATAACCCAAATCCCACCCAGATGCTCTCTCACTCCCTCTCCCACCCCAGTGGGATGGGGAAGAAAATAGGAAGAATGGGAATGAGAAAGCTCCTGGGGGGAGACAAAGACAGGGACATCCCAGTTCCCATTGTGGGCAAGACTTGAAGACTTGATTTGGGGGAAATTAATTCATTTTGTTTTCAGTTAAAACAGAGATTTAACTATGAACACAGGTCATGGGGGGAAAAAGCCAAATGTTAAAACAACACTTTTCCTCTTCCCTGTCCCAGGCTCAGCTTCACTCCTTCACTCCAGGCTCCTCTCCCCATCCTGAGCAGCGCAGAGGTGTTTGGGATGGGGAGTCACAACCAGCACATAACAGGTTTTGTCTGTTATTCCTTCTTTTCCCCAGTTTTGCTCTGCCCTGGCCCTGGTGTTCCTTGGGCTATAAGGGAGATCTGCTCCACCATGGAGCACCTCCTCCTCTTTCTCCTACCTTGGTGTTCCCTCCGTTGTTTCTCAATATGTTTGTTCTCTCCACCTTTACCAGTCTGGTGTTTGCTGCCAGTTCCTGAAGAAGTTTTCACAGGGGCATGACCAGATTTGCTGGTGGGCTTCTCAGTGTCCTGCGCTGAGTCTATTGTGGAGTTGGAAACAGCTCTGCCTGGCACAGGGCAATCCCTGGCCTCCTCCCACAGAGGCCACCCTTGCAGCCCCTCCGGCCACCAACCCCTTGTCACGTACACCCCCCCACAGTCATCCACTGTGGGAAGTGGAGGTTCAAAAGACTTATTTAGGTTTTTGTCTGTTGAACTATGAACCTTTATTATTATATGTTGGCAATAAAGAAACAACTTCCTGTGACAGAAAGACTAGAGCTGAAAAAACCCCGGTGGCTGATAGGACACACGTCAGTGTTGGGGACATAGTCATCAAGATTGGCCATATAGTGTGTGACCTCACTGAGCTTGCTTTTCCTACATGCTTTTTCAGACTCCGTCATGGCACACCCACGGTCAATATAAATTGGAGAATTTAGATATTCCTTGATCTAGAAGATGAAAACTGAAGAAAATTGAAAAAACAAGATTTAAAAAAAAAAAAAAAACAAAAACAAACAAACAAACAAAAAAACCCCAACAAAACAAAAACAAAAAAAAAAAACAAACTATTTAATATTAAAATCTTCCTTTTTTAGGCTACATTCTGGAAATTCCTCTATTTACAAGAATTGAAGAATTAATAAAAATTATGCACAGAGATGTTGCTTCTTAAAGCACATGACTGTCTCCACCACAAGCTGTCCTACAGCATCTTGCATCTCTGTTCCACACCAGTTTGGAGGCATCAACACAACTAACCCACCTCTCTCTCCACTCAGCATCTCCCCTCCTTTACTGACATCTCTCCATAATTGCTGCCTTTGTTGCTGTAGCAGGTTCCAAGGAGCTCCATCACCTGCCCTTCATCAAAGGGTGCATTGCTGAGAGTCAGCTGAAGCTTGTCCAAACCTTGGAATATTATCCCAGGTGCTCTTCCAAATGAGCAACCCTGAACAGACAGAAGGTGTAAAACCAACACTTGGAGGGAGGTATTTTGTCTTTCTATAGAGATCTTGCAGTAACATAGCCTAGCAGAGCAACAGCCTGCCCTTTCTTCCCTTTCTCCAGTGACCATGGTTTTGCTTGGCAGACACCCTTCCTTGCACCACAGGTCTTCCCCTGACGACAATGCATTTGTGGGGCAGGGAGGCTGGGTCAGCACAGGGACAGGGCTGGCTCTGACAGGGACCATGAAGCAGCTGCCAGGAGGTGACAGCAAGGACAGTTTACAAAGGACAAATTTCTATGTCTTGACTTTACTCTCCTTAGGAAGGAAAAGCTTGCCAGGAGCCAGTGGTTGCAAGGACAGTCAAAAGCAAAAGGAAGAGCTTCAGTCGCTCATTAGAGACCAAGGCTGAAGAAGGAACAGGCAGGGCTACTGCTGAATGGGAAGGCTGATTTAATAACAGCAGAGGCAGGTGGGGCTGGGGCACTCAAAGCCCTCTTTGCCTGAGTCTTTTCTGAAAAGGTCTCCAGGCCTGTGTGCTGAGGGAAAGGGCTCCACGAGCAGGAGAGCACGCATTGGCAGGAACCTCAGGCAACCCAGCAAGGCCAAGTGCCCGTGTGTGACCCTGCAGGACATCCCCCTGGCAATGGCCCAGGCTGGGAGCTGCCTGGCTGGGAGAAGCCCCGTGGGAAAGTTCTGGGTGGGTTGGAGAGGAGGCAGTTGTGTGCCCTGGCAGCAAGGGAGGCCAGCTGCACCCAGGCCTTTGTGGCCAGCAGGACGGCCAGGAGATCAAGAGAGGGTTACTGCATCTGGATTTTAGATATCCAGTACAGGAAGGATGTTGGCAAACTGGAGTTGGTTCAGTGAATGGCCCTCGATATAGGCCGGCGCTGGAACACTGGAACTTCCCCCAAATAATTTCAGGGGGGCCAGGGCATGATTTAGCCCCCCAAAAATCGGGATTTTGGGGGATTCAGACTGTCACCACCCCCAAAAATGGAGGATATTGTGGGAGAAAACCCAAACCACCCTCAATATAATTGGGGGGGGAGGGGCAGGCAAACCAAAATGGAGGGTTGAGGGTGGGTCAGAGATGCCAACAACCCGCCAAAATGGAAGACAGAGTAGGGGGGGAAAGCAAAACTGATTTAAGGGGAGCCTTAACTGTCCACCCAACCCTTTCAAAATGGGGGTTTGGAGGGGCTCAGGGATCAGCCCCAAAATAATTGGGGGGGGGTTGGCAGGAAACACCGTAGCGCCCTGCAAATGGGGGCTTGTGGTTCAAACAGCACAACCCCCCCCCTCAAATTATTTGGGGGGGCAGTGTCAGGGGACCCTGTGGCCCCTCCCAAAATGAGGATTCAGGGGTCTCAGGGCCCCCCAGAGTGCTCATCCATGTCAAAGAGCTTCCTCTCCTCTGCCACTGTGGGATCATTTTTGGAGGACAACGGCCACAGTGGACAGGAGCAAGACTTTGGCTACATCGCAAAAGGGACGTGAAAAGAGGAAGGAGAACTGAGAGAGCTCTACAGCTGGTGAATGATGAGAAGATCTTGACCTTCATCAGCCAGAAGCCTTGGGAGTAGCGAACAGGAATGTAGAAAAACAAGATAAGGATGCTGAGCTTTGTCTGAAGAAAACATGTCAGGCTACGGTTGATGGGAAACCTCTGGTCATTTCTTAAACAGTGGAAAGTTTTCTACCTTGAGCTAAAAGTGTATAGAACATTGCGTTTGTGCTTGTAAGATTTAATTAACCAATAGGCTTTAGGATACCTGTAACTAACTTGTAGCCAATGAATTGTCTGGTATATTATTGACAGAGGGTAGTGACCAATCAAACGTTAGTCTCGGGCGTGTGAACAGTGTGTGAGGAATGCATGTAACCAGTCCAGCCTTCTGTTGTTGTCTGATCAGTTGCTAGGCAGACATATAAGCGCACTTGTATCGGCAATAAGCGTTTTCGATTTGTGACTCTTATAGAGTTGTCAGAGTCTGTCATTCTCCTCATGCCACCATGCCTGGGAGGCGGGGTCGTGAGTGACATCATAGGGCAGGGGAGCCACCCCCCCAGGGATGTCATAACCCACCAGTGACATCACAACCCAGGGTTGGGGAATCCCCATCACACCTAAGTGAGACTCTGATACTGCAATTCCATTGTGGATCCCCACCTCAACCCCATGAGCTCCCCTGTGATGTCATAAGCCCACTCCCACCACACAGGGGTCCACTATGATGTCACAACACTAGTAGGGAGACCCAAGAGCTTGCTATGACATCACAATCCTGATGCAGAACACCAAAGGTCCTTTATGATGTCACAGCCCTGGTGGGGAACCCCAAGGGTCCTCTATGATGTCACAATTGTGGTTGGAAACACCAGAGGGTCCTCTGTGACATCACAAACATGGTGGGGAACCCCGAAGGTGCACTATGATATCAGAACTCCGGTGAGCAAACCCACTGAGTTTTCTGTGACATCACAACCGTCAGAGAAAACCCCACCCCACGTGGCTGCCTGATGACATCACAGCCCAGCAGGACACCCCCCACCCTACGTGGGTGTTGTGTGATGCCAGCACCCTGGTGGGGACAGCACCACACCCCACGTGGTCCTCAGTGATGTCACAGCCCCACAGGGAACCCCCATCTCAGAGAGTTCCCCATGATGTCACTGCCCAGGCAGGGACCCCCCCACTCCAGTGATGTCACAAACCAACGGGGAACCACTCCCACCTTGAAGGATTCTCTATGTGAGAAGTAACGGTAGAATTTTGCTTTCGCTAACAGTAATGAAAGAATTACTTTTATTGAGTTAGGCTAAAGCTGTTATTAAATTAGTGTTGCTAAAATTATAACAGTTGAGCAGGCCTTTTTTGATCAGAGGTCAGGCATAGGGTTGGGCATTGTGGGGAGCTGGGCAAGCAGGAGGATGAGGGTGTGTGTCTGTGGTTAGGTATCATGTAAAGAGGAATGGAAGCCAGCAGAAAAGGGTTAAGCGAAGAACTCCTGATGAAGTGGAACCTGGACTTCACCCCCTCCACCAACCCCCCCCACCCAGAAGACCACCGAGACCAACTGGAAATGCCAAAGAAGAGGGGGGGAAGGAAAGCGAGTGGACTTGTTGCTTGGCTTGGTTGTGTTGCATTGTTCTTTGTTTGATTTCATGTTTAAACCGAAAGGCTACATATAATATTCTGGATACCTCCCCCACTCAGCAGCTGCCTGTTTTGTGATAAGAAGTACTGAAGCAGTGGAAAAGTACAGAGAGAGAGAGACAGCCTCAGAGAAACCAAGGAAAAGGAACTGCACGGGTGCAAAAAGGAGGACTGGAACTATAAAAAGAATCCCCTGCTGGGGCAGGTTGCGCCATTGAGCCCAGCGCTGTATTCTTTGCTCCACTGACCCCAATAAAACCTATTTTGAAATATACGTGGGCTTGTTTCTCACAACTGGGGGCTCACCCGGGATACAGAATTCATCACCCCCAGCCTCTCTCACTGGCCACTTCCAGCACTGGCTGCTCACCCAGGTTTATGGGTGAGCGTTGCTGCTAAACCATCTCCATCCTCCTGCTGGTCTCAGTGCCTGTATGGGGGGACCAGCCAGCCCTGCCCGGCCTCTCTCCTGGTGCAGACCCTGGCAGACTGAAGAGAAGGGCGGTCTGTGAATCCCCACAGGGGACACAGCTGGGGTATGGAAAGGGTTGGATAATGGGGAAGTCTGCAAAATGTACGTTATGAGGTTATGTCCTGCCAGGGCTATGGGGGGGACGATGAACTGATTGCTCTCATGGACAACGTAATGGGGGGAACTTCAGAAACACCTGAATACACCAATAAGCCCATGGCACTTTCATTCCCTCTTCAAAAATATAGACTTATACATCCATTTCTAAAACACATTTCCTATTTATATTTTGAATGGAGAAATTGTTTCCAAGACACATTTCTATTAAGACATTTAATGTCTCCATTGCATCTAAACAGAGCTGAGAGCAATGGAGGTTGAAGAGGTTACATAGAGCCCACTAGTGTTTCCTTGCTATCAAGCAAAGAAAGCATTTGTAGCATTTCCCTCATATGTCCCTTGGGTTTGAGCTGGCCAAATCTGTATGGGGTGAACAATGGCACAACATCACGGCCCTCCAAGTGCCAGACCCCAACATATACACAGAGGCCCCGGGCACAGCCAACAAAAGGAAATGTCCTTCCTATCTGATAACCTGATAAACTTCTCCAGTTTGTGACTGGCTTGGTAGAGGAGTAGAAATTGTCCACCTGGACTTCAGGAAGGCTTTTGACACTGTCTCCCAAAGAATCCTCATCGATGAGCTGGTGAAGCAGAGGCTGGAGAAGCAGACAGTGAGGTGGCTGAAGCCTGGCTGAACGGCCGAGCCCAGAGAATGGTGGTCAGTGGCATCAGGTCTCGATGGAGGCCGGTCACCAGTGGGGCACTACAGGGGTCAATACTGGGTCCAGTCCTGTCCCTCCAAACCTCAACTTTACTGTAATTTGATGGTCCTGTGACATCCTTTCTGGGAAATCAGTGCTGCCGGGCACCTCTCTGAATAGCCAGTGCACTGATGTGTGTGGCATGCAGAAGGAGGAACGAGACGTCTGTGTGTGGTTCCAGTGGGCTACAGGCTCATGTGGAGAGCAGCGTCGGTGTGAGATAGTGGGTGTGGGATCAGTTTGGGGCCCCTCATTACAAGAAAGACATTGAGGTGCTGCAGTGTGACCAAAGAAGTGCAATGAAGCTGGTGAAGGGTATAGAGCACAAGTCTTATCAGGAGCAGCTGTGAGAATTGGGGTGTTTAGCCTGGAGAAAAAGAGGCTCAGGAGAGTCCTTATCAGTCTGTACAGCTACATTTAGGAGTTTTAGTGAGGTCTGGGTCAGTCTCTTCCCATGTAACAAGTAACAGGACAGGAGGAAATGGCCTCATGTTGCACCGGGGGAGGATTAGATTGGATATGAGGAAACATTTCTTCACTGCAAGGGTTGTCAAGCCTTGGTACAGGCTGCCCAGGAAAGTGGTTGAGTCCCCATCCCTGGAGCTATTTAAAAGACACGTAGATATAGCACAGAGGGACCACGTATAGTGGTGGGCTTGGCAGTGTTAGTTTAATGGCCGGATTCAATGACCTTAAGGGTGTTTTCCAACCTAAATGATTCTATGATTCTGTGACTGCCAGGGAACATGCGGAGTGAGGCATGGCCTGTTTAATGTGGCTCACATATATGGAGCTCCTTTACAGGACAGGCAACACTTCAAGTTCATGCTTGTCATAAAATCACAGAATCACAGAATGGTTTGGATTGGAAGGGACCTTTGCAGATCATCTAGTTCCAACCTCCCTGCCTTGATGATTAACTTTGTATTAGTTCTTTTTCTTTTTTTTTTTTTTTTTTTTTCTGATTATTCAGAGTTTTTAAGACTTGTCAAGGAAAAACAACAAGTACATCAAAAGAAATTGAGTGAATTGCCAGTGAAAACCAGGTGAGCTACCCCCATGCCTGTGTGTTCCTGGCAAGGAGTCTGTCCTGAGAAGGGGATCCAGCCTTTGCCACTCTCTGGAGAGGGAAATCAGCAGTGCCCATGCCTCCTGGGGATACAAAAGGAGACTTTTACAAGTTACCTTCACACGAACTGCTTTGGAAGGGCTACTTGAGGATGGCTTACATTGCAAATACTGATTGAAGTGACATTGCCCAGCATGTCTACAAATCAAGCAGAGTGTTTCATTACAGTAATTTTCATTTAGGCAGATTTATTAATTTTTGTTTCTTTCTTTGTTTCTTTCAGGTACTGCTACTCTTAGGGAAATCATACTAACATCTGAAGGATTCTTGACAGAAGTTTCACCGTGTTTACATCTGAAGAAATGGGATGCCAGAGGCCAAGGGAAGGACGGGTTGGACACTCATCAGGGTTTTAGCAAACCAAAACGTGCTCCCCTCTCCCCAGCACCATACCCCCCTTATTGAGAGAGGTGAGAAACTCTGCAAACTAGATCTGAACTCACAGTTGTGTAACTTATGCCTGGTTGAAAAAAGTGTTTTCTTATCGGATTACAATTTGAGATTTCATTTGAGCCAAAAAATATTTAAATTCAATCTACCTCCATCTTCATTCTGATGCTGCCTGATGTGTGACAGAGCTGTTCTGGATCTCCAGGCACTATGGGGAAAAATGTGATGCCGGAACAGGAAATTGTCCCATGCCAGCAATGTGAATGCAGCAGGTTTTAGCCAAGAGGCCCAAGAAAACAAATTTCCGTAGACAGCTAATGAAACATCCCATAGGCTGTGGGACTTCCTTTCTACTGATACAGAATTTGTAAATCCAGATGATACAGCTTCATCTATATTTTGTTTCTCTTTGAAACTTGTCTCTCAGCACTGAGGTATTTAGCCTGTATTGTTACTTTAAAAGTCTGGTTTTGAAAAACTAGCCCAGTGTGTGGAGGTTTTTAGTGTCTAATTCAAGGAGGTGATGGGGATTATACTGTGGGTAACACTTACATAGTTGTGTCATGAGTTTTGCTGAATCCTGATGAATTCCTTGCCTGAGTCTCCTTTCTAGAGAAGCCTGCCCTGGAGTTAAAAGTACTCAGGGTTGTCAGGAAAGGCAGGCCTTGCCACAACAGTGGTCAAAGATTCCAGCATTTCAGAAGTTACAGCCTTATTTGAGAACCAGGTAAGCAATGCTTCCTCCCTGCAGTGCCTGGGGAGAGCTGAGCTCTGCCTGGGTCACTAAAGAAATTGTTGGTGCTATAATCTCCAAGTCACAGTGCAGAGCAGGGGGCATTTTTTTTTTATTTTTATTTTTTTTTTTTTTAATTTTTTTTGCTGCTGCTGCATCACTGAATCAGCAAGGGCAAGGGCAGAGCAGGGCATTAGATCTGAGTCAGGGTTTGCAGAGACATCATGGAAGGGAAGATGTGGTGGGGTAGAGGCAAAGAGTGAGGCCCCAGGTCTTTGTTCCCAGGCACCGTCAGCACAGAGGCCAACCCTTCATGCTGAGCATTGCAGGTGGGTGCTGGATGTCCCGAGTCAGGGAACTGCTGATTTTGCTGTGGGTGTTTGGGCAGTGAAAGTGTGTGAGTGAGAGCTGAGTCTCAGCCCTGTCTTGTGCTGCACATGTCCCCAGCCCAGCTCCCTCCTTCCCCAGATACCCTGAGACCCAGTAACTTCCAGCAGAGATGCTGGGGAGGGGCTGGTGGTGCTGAGTTCCAGCTGGGCTGGGCTGTGTTGGAGCCAGTCCGGGCACTCGCCCACTTCAGTTAGCATGGAGGAAATATCAGATCAGGGTCTCTGGGTCCTTATCACCTGAGCCCTTCTCCTCCCACAGGTGTCTCTTCTTTACCCAGCTTCTCCTTCTTGTCTCCTTCCCTCACCGCTCCACAAGCTCAGACCCTCAGCTTTCTGACATGGACTCTCACTCATCTAGTGGGGAGGGCTGGGGGCTTTACTCATCCTTGTCAGCTCTGCTAAAGCTGGTTACTTCCAGAAGCAAACCATCACAGCAAGGAGGTGGGTCTGACAACGCTGAGAGCAACATGTATTTCAAGGAGCACAGCTGGTGAGGCTGCTTCTCAGGCAGGCACTTTCCCTGGATGTTCACTCAGGCATGTCCCGGGCATAAATTTTGTCTTACCTTTTCTTTTACTGCCTCACATGCTGTTGTGGTTTGAGCCTACTCAGCAGCTAAATGCCACACAGCCGCTCACCCACCCTCCCCCCACTTGGGAATGGGGAGGGAATCGGGGGGGCAAAGGGAGACTCACGGGTTGAGATAAAAACAGTTTAATAATAGTAACAGAATAATACACTGACAGCAATATCAGTAGGTAATGTACAATACAGCTGCTCACCACCCGCCAACCGACACCCACCTGCTCCCAGCCAGCAATCCCAAACACAAAGCCACCACAGCCACACTCCCAGAAGCAGCAACCCCCCCAGCCCTCTCCTGCCTTTATATAGTGAGCACAATGTCACATGACATGGGATATCAGCCAATCGGGGCCCAGCCTTCCAGCTGTGCTCCCCCCGCCCCCGCACACAGGTGAGGGCACTGGGACCTGGGGAGCCCCTGGGGTCTCTGTGCTGCAGCACTCCTCCAGCTATTGAAACCAACAGGAACTCTAGTCCAGCCCCAACCAGGACAGTATCCACCCCTTATTCCATATCGTTTTACATTATGCTCACGTTCCATATTTCTAATACATTCTTGTTATTTACAATCCTCTTCCTTGGTCAAAGACATACGCATACAGATGTCATTCCCTCAGTCCATGGTCCATCATTGCAGGATGTATCATGAGTTGACTTGGTCCATAGCTTCAGGTTCCATCTGTCATAACAGTCCCTTCAGGCAGGAGGAGCAATGCTCAGTCAGTAGGGCAGAGGTGTCCTTGGACTTGACAGGAGGATGGCATGCAGTCTCTGTTGCAGCTGGAGCTGATGCATCTGATGCTGTCTGTATTCACAGTCTGCAGCAGTCGCTGGGCATCAGTTGCTGGAACCAGTCCTATTTTCATCCACGTTCATGTTTGCCATAACAAAGCATTGATAGGGTGGTGTGGTGACTAATCTAATACAGCTTATTGGCTATTTTCACCTAACATTAAGTCCCCTTGAGGTACACATCGGACTTCCCCGTCCTTCTGCATTACCCACCAAGTGCACCCAGGTCCTTGGGCAAAGGTAATCCCACTGTTGTGGTTTAGGCCTGATTGGCAGCCAACCACAATGCAGCAGCTCTCTCTCCCTTCCTCCCTTCCCCTCTGGCAATGAGAAGGGACAGAGAGCCAGGCTTGGGGTTCAAGATAGGACTGGGATGGGGAAAAATCCCCCTTTTATGATCACAAGCAAAAGGCAGACTCATTAGGGGAAGAAAAAAAGAACATACATTTATTACAGACACTAACAACACATAACAGAGTAAGACAGTGAGAAGCATTGCCACATCTTGAGAACACCTTCCCCCCACCCCTCCCTTCTTCCCGGGCTCAGCTCTGCTCCTGATATCTCTACCTCCTCCCCCAGTGGCGCAGGGGCAGGGAATGGGGGGTGCAGTCAGCGCTGCCACTTCCTTCATCTTCGGTGAGGGGAGTGTCCGAAACTTGTTCCTCCTGCTCCATCGTGGTCCCCCTCTCACAGGAGACAGTCCTCCACAAACTTTCTCTGACTTGAATTCCTCCCATGGGCCGCAGTGTTCCCCACACTGCTCCGTCATGGGTCACTAACTTCCTCCGACTGGATTCCCTCCCACGGCTGCAGCCCTTCCCGAGCTGCTCCGGCGTGGGACTCCCCCACATGGTGCAATCCTCCCAGCGCTGAATTACAGCAGTGTGGCTACCTTTTCCCATGAGACCCCGGACTTCTTTGGGCACAGCACCTTGATTATTCCGAGCAGGAGCAACAGGCCAGAAATCAATGTCTGCTCCACTATAGATCTTCATGGGTGGCAGGGTGGGGCCGCCCTGCCGTCTCCCCACAGGATACAGGGGGGTCTCTGCTCTGGCACACCTCCCCCCTCCTTTCTTCCTCTGTTCCTCCACTGACCTTGGTGTTCATGCAGCTGCAGAAACTCCTCCTCAAAAGTCCGACTGCCCGTCACCACATCCCTTCTTAAATACGTTATCACAGAGGCGCAGCTGATTGGCTCAATTTCCCAAACAGAAGTGGAGCTGACGTGGAGCTGGGGGAGCTTCGAGAAGCTTCTCACAGGGGCCGCCCCGATAGCCCCCTCCCTTGCCACCAAAAAACTCCACCACTCACTCAACCCAGGGGACCCATGTATGGGCTTACCTTTACCTGAAGGAGGTATAACCCAGACGGTCTTCCCCAGCATGTTTTTAGGGTGCACTACCGGGACTCTGTCTCCATCTACAGTATGTAGAATGTTTGACTGCGCAGGGCCAGCCTGGTTGGCAGATCCTCTAGTATTG
Organism: Tyto alba; assembly: GCF_018691265.1. Lineage (NCBI taxonomy): Eukaryota > Metazoa > Chordata > Aves > Strigiformes > Tytonidae > Tyto > Tyto alba. The sequence goes on along the minus strand of NW_024881311.1, from coordinate 960,079 downwards.
ACTAACCAGGTGGCCTTTACTAAATGTGTGTCCTAATGCTTAAAAGTTCCGCCTCCCATTGCTCTCAGCATGATCTTTAGTAGCCCATTATACCGCTCAATTTTCCCAGAGGCCGGGGCATGATAGGGGATATGATATATCCACTCAATGCCATGTTCTTTTGCCCAGGTGTTTATGAGATTATTTCAAAAATGAGTACCATTATCTGACTCAATTCTATCTGGGGTGCCATGCCGCCACAGGACTTGTTTTTCAAGGCCTAGAATAGTGTTCCAGGCAGTGGCATGGGGCACAGCATATGTTTCCAGACATCCGGTAGTTGCTTCTACCATTGTGAGCACATAACGCTTACCATGCCAAGTTTGTGGGAGCGTAATGTAATCAATCTGCCAGGCCTCCCCATATCTATACTTTAACCATCACCCTCCATACCAAAGAGGTTTTAACTGCTTGGCCTGCCTGATTGCAGCACATGTCTCACATTCATGGATAACCTGTGATATAATGTCCATAGTTAGGTCCACCCCTCGGTCATGAGCCCATCTATATGTTGCGTCTCGTCCTTGATGGCCCGAGGAGTCATGGGCCCAGAGAGCCATAAATTTTTCACCCTTATGCTGCCAGTCCAGATCTACTTGGGCCACCTTAATCTTTGCAGCCTGGTCCATCTGGTGGTTGTTTTGATGTTCTTCCCTTGCTCAATTTTTGGGTACATGAGCATCTACGTGGTATACTTCCACAACCAAGTTCTCTATTTGAACAGCAATATTTTGCCACAAATCAGCAGCCCAGATGGGTTTGCCTCTACGCTGCCAGCCACTCTGTTTCCACTGTCGCAGCCAACCCCACAGGGCATTTACCACCATCCATGAATCAGTGTAGAGGTAAAGAACTGGCTATTTTTATTGCTCGGTGATACTCAAGGCCAGCTGGATGGCTTTCACCTCTGCAAATTGACTGCATTCACCCTCTCCTTCAGCAGCTTCTGCGACCCGATGTGTGGGGCTCCACACAGCAGCCTTCCACTTCCGATGTTTCCCTACAATGCAGCAGGACCTATCAGTAAACAGAGCATATCTCTTCTCATTATCTGGTAGTTCATTATATGGCGGTGCCTCTTCAGCTCAGGTCACCTCTTCCTCTGGTGACATTCCAAAGTCTTTGTTCACTGGTCAATTTGTAATTACTTCTAATATTCCTGGGTGATTGGCATTTCCTATTCAAGCCCGCTGTGTGATGAGCACGACCCACTTACTCCACGTAGCATCAGATGCATGTTGTGTTGAGGGGACCCTCCCTTTGAACATCCAGCCCAGTACTGGCAGTCGGGGTGCCAAGAGGAGCTGTGCTTCTGTACCAATTACTTCTGAAGCAGCTCGGACCCCTTCATATGCTTCCAGTATCTCTTTTTCAGTTGGAGTATAAAGGGCTTCAGATCCTTTATATCCTCGACTCCAGAATCCCAGGGGTTGATCTCGGGTCTCCCCTGGTGCCCTCTTCCAAAGACTCCAGGTAGGGCCATTCTCCCCGGCCGCAGTGTAGAGCACATTTTTAACATCATGGTCTGCCCGAACTGGCCCAAGGGCTACAGCATGAACGATTTCTTGTTTAATTTGTTCAAAAGCTTGCTTTTGTTCAGGGTCCCATAAAAAGTCATTTTTCTTCCGGGTCACTTGATAGAGAGGGCTTACGATCTGACTGTAATTTGGAATATGCGTTTTCCAGAAGCCTATCACACCTATGAAAGCTTGTACTTCCTGTATTTGTTATTCAGCTCCCCTGTATTTGTTATTCAAAAGAAAAACGGCAACGGCACGTGGCATTTATTACAAGATCTTCATAAGATTAATGAGGTGATAGAGCCAATGAGTGCATTACAACCCAACCTTCCTTCTCCATCAATGTTGCCACAAAATTGGGTTTTAATAGTGATTTGAAAGATTGTTTTTTTTACAATACCGCTGAAGGAGCGGCCTGCACCCCAGTTTGCCTTTTCTGTGCCTTCTGTTAATGCAGCAGAGCCATATCAGAGATACCATTGGAAGGTTTTGCCTCAAGGCATGAAAAACAGCCTGACAATATGTCAATTGTTTGTTGCTTGAGCACTAAGCACCGTTTGGCTTCAAGTGCCTGACATTTTGATATATCATTAGATGGATATCTTGATTGCTGGGAGATCTGAAAAATAAACTGTCGAAGCACTGAAATTGATAGTTGATGTGATATACCAATCAGGCCTAATAATTGCAGAGGACAAGGTCCAATAGATTCCCCCATGGAAGTACTTGGCGTGGATAAAAAGTAATCAAACCATAACCCCTCAGAAATTGAATATCACCACGCAGATTAATACATTCAATGATTTACAAAAATTACTAGGGACCGTTAATTGGATATGACCCTTGTTGGGGGTTACTACCCAAGACCTTCACCCACACTTTCAGTTGTTGAAAGGCAATCTAGATCTCATGTCATTACGCTGCCTAACACAAGAAGCACAAAAGGCATTAGAAAAAATAACAGCAGCTTTACAGCAAAGACAAGGTTATAGAAATATAGAACACCTACAAATCTGATTATATGTAATGTTGAGCAATTTTCAACACTTAGGATTATTAGCTCAGTGGAATCCTGATCAGAAAGATCTGTTGGTCATTTTGGAATGGGTATTCTTGCCACATCAGTTAGGAAAAGCAATTGCCACACAGATAGAGCTTTTAGCTTTGGTTATACAGAAGGGTAGACACAGATTAACAGAACTCGATGGAGCAGACCCTGGAGTCATATTTATTCCCCTTTCACAGGACCATATTAATTGGTTATACCAGCATTCACTGCCTTTTCAGATAGCTCTGGAAGGCTACTCAGGAGCACTTAGCATTCATCTTCCATCTCACCCTCTACTTCAAAATATGTGGCACTTATTGCTGATGCAGAAAACACGGCTTTCACTAACATTTAAAAAAGGCCATGACAGTCTTTACTGATGGCTCCTGAATAACAGGCCGAGCAGTGATAGTTTGGCGCACAGATTCAGGGTGGGATCATGATGTCATTATAATAAAAGGGTCTCCACATATTGTGGAGATGGGTGCAATAGTTAGGGCTTTCGAAAAGTTTCCAGAAGAAATTAACACTGTCACCAATTCCGCTTATGCTGTAGCAATAGTCTTAAGTCTAGAGAAAGCCTTTTTGAAGGAAGTTACTAATTCTCTTTTGTTTACTCAATTGCTATGTCTTCAATTTCTATTGAACCATCGCACTGCTGCATATTACATTATGCACATATGGTCTCACATGAGCCTCTCTGGACCTCTAACAGAAGGAAATAGATAAGCAGATTTGCTTTCGGGGACAATTGTTGTCCCGCAAACTTTTGCACAAACTCACATTTCTCATGAATTCTTTCATCAGGGGCAATCACCTTATGGTGACAATTTCATATTACTGCAGACCAAGCTAAACAAATCATTCAAGCTTGCCCCAACTGCCAACAGGTAGTCACTCCTCACATTGGAGTTAATCCCCAAGGGCTTCAGGCTCTCGAGATATGAGACAGGTGTTACCTATATCTCCGAGTTTGGATGCCTTAAATATGTTCATTATGTCTCCATTGATACCTTCTCCAGTTGTATATTTGCCTCTGCACATATGGGAAAACGTGCCCAGGAAATATGGCATCGTGTCTTATCCTCATTTGCAACACTCAGAGTCCCCAAAACTATAAAAACAGATAATGGTATGGGTTATATCTCAATAATAACGAAAGATTTTTTTAGCGTGTGGGGAATAAAATACATTACAGGCATTCCCCATTCACCCACAGGCCAAGCAATAGTAGAACGTGCATGTGGCACCCTCAAGGCCATGCTTAGAAGACAAAAAAGGGGGAGTGCAGGATATACTCCCCATGAACAGTTGCAAAAAGCTTTATATGTTCTCAGTTTTCTAAATCAGAATGTAAATGATATGTCCCCAATACATCATCACTTTTTAAAGACTGGTGAGATGCCAATACAAAGGCCCATGTAATGGTTAAAAACTTAGATTCAGGAATATGGGAAGGACCTTCCTTTTTGCATTGATTACTTGGGGAAGAGGTTATGCTTGTGTCTCCACAGAAACCATGCCAAGGTGGGCTCCTGCAAGATGGATAAAGCTGGACCTGTCGCAATCATCCTCGCCATCGTGATCAGACCCCAAGAGTTAGAGCTGTTAGGCTCCCTAAAAATGGATGGTTGTGTAATGTTTAAATTACATCAGAAAAGACCAGTTGTTAGTTCAAAATACAAATTCATCTTTAGCCATATATAGAAATAGTAATATGTGGTGTAATTATACATCAAGCAATGTTTCATACTTCACCAAAATGCAGTTAGCCTTACCCGTGGGAGTGTTTCTTATTTATGGGGATAGAGCTTGGCCTGGGATTCTGTCTTGTTTAAGGGGAGGACCTTGTAGCTTAGGAAGATTTCAGTGGGCTGTGCTATATGAATTTATTGGACCACACTAAACTGAAGAACTACATAAGCCATTGGGAAAGCTACAAGAACATAATGGCTGAAACATTTTTTGGAGACGGGTTTAACGGCTTAGGCATATGGGTGAAATGTTGTTTTATGTTAGGTATATTTTGTTTGCTGATCTTCATATGCATATTAGTGTGTGTGCTGTGTGTAATACAATGTAGATTGAGAAAGCTATAGGTAATGTAATGTTAGCTGCTTTAGAAAACGAAAAGGGGGGAGATGTCAGGGGAGATGAAATGGAAACTCATGCTAGGCCTTGGAGCAGGCCCCTAAGCCTGAGCACAAGTACTGAGAGGCTCCTCCTAAGTCAACCCTGGGAAAGGTATAGTTAATGTTTCTTTTTAGTAGTTAGAAGAGTGCTGTGTTTTGGTTTTAACATGGAGTTTCTTATGAGATAAATGCTGATAAGCACACTGAGGTTTTCAATTGCTTCTGGCAATGAAGGAAGCAAAAAGACTGCCAGGACTGCATGATTAATGTGTAAACACCTGGTGTTGTTAAGCTGGTAGGAAAGTGCTGTAACTGGATGGAAAAGTACTGTAACTTTCAAAAGGTATATAAGCAGCCTGCGTGCTGAAATAAAGGGTCTCAGTCTCAGCATCATCCACGATATGAGCCCGTGCCTCAGTCGCCACAGTCTAGTGTGTCCCTCTGTGGGGCTTCCTGCTCTGGACAAGTGAGGAAGAACAAGAGAGGGTCCAGAGGAGGTCAGCCAAGATGGGGTTTGGGGCCTCAAGCACGTGGCCTGTGTGGTAGGCTGAGGGACTGGAGCTTCTTCAGCCTGGTGAACTGAAGGCTCAGAGAAGCATGGTGAGAACCTGCAACTTCTTGAAGGGTGGTTTCTAAGATGGTGGCGCTTGCCTTTATAGTGGAAAAATACAGAAGAAAGGAAGAGTGTCAGAAGGTGTGCTATGGGAGTTTGAGACTAGACATGAGGAGAAAGCAGTGTCATTCCAAAGGCAGTGCTGTGGTCCAATAGGCCACCCAGAGAGAGTCTGCATCAGCCCATGGCTTTGTGTTTCAAGGAGCAGCCAGGGAGGATAGAGAACTATCAGGAAGCATAGTGAGATGTTGGAGTGAGAAGAGGTTTGGGTGTCCCCAGTCTTCACAGAAAGAGGTGCAGGCATGGGATACTGCAGGACAGACTGTGTTAGAGGCAGCTGGGAGCTGTGGCGAGGCTGAGAGCACACAACAGAGATGACCTTTTCGTCACCTTGGATATGGCTGTTGTCTCTGCAAAGAAGGCCTGTCAGTAGATACCTTAACCTTATTCACTAAGACCTCATTACCTCCTTGCCACACCCAGGACAGACCCAGAAGGACTACCTGTGCTGTAGTCCTGCACTTGGCATTGCTCATCCCTACATCACACTGCCCCAGGAAAAGCCCTGAGTAACATGTGAGGGACAGGCTCTCCCTTCCTAGGGGCTGGAGGTCAGGGCTTGGCCTTTTGACTTAGAGTAGCACATTTGTTTTACTCAGCATCAGAGCCACCCTGACATGGCCTTTCTCTACCTGTCATCACTCCCTGGAATCTTCTGCTATGAGAATCCCATTGGGAGGTTTTGTGAGTAATAGCCCTCAGTGGGACCATTAGCAAGCCAAGGAACTTTGAAGTTTGCATCTGACTGTCTTCTTTCAGAGTTTTCTTCAACTTCCTCTCAGTGCGTGAGGTTCATGGAGTTGGCACCAAACCCTCGTGAGGGGTCATTAAGCTGCCTTGGGCTGTTGCTGTGGTGCTGAGCTGGGCCAGGCTACTGGGCCGGAGGGAGCTCCTGGCAAGTGGGCAGCGCTGCAGAGAGACAGCTCTGCCCAGGAGCAGCTCCTCTGCAAAGCGCAGCAGGGCTGGGGGCACTGCCTGCAGGCACCCAGGGCAGAGCAGGGAGGCACACACAGCTTCAAGGCAGCCGGGGCTGGGAGGCTGCTGAGAGCTCACTGTGGAAGAAATCTTCAACAGCCCTTGAATGGTAAGTCTCTGGATGGAGAGCAACACATCTTCAGTTCCTATCTGGGTCTCCAAAAGCTCATATAGACCACAGACTATAGGTCTTTTTGGAAGGGTTTTCCCGTGGAGGAGGAAAATGTGCTCCACAGAAGAGATTCCCTGATGCACTGTCAGAGTAACAATGATTTGTTAGTTCAATTTATTAGTGCCCATAATGGCGCTGTGGGGAGAAACTGTGAGGGGAAGGAGAGACCCAAGGCAGGGAACGGTCAGAGATGTTCACAACTCCAAATCACCACAGGACATTGGAATTTCAAGTGGAAAGTCAAAGTAGGGGCTACATTAAAAATGAGGACCTTTCTTGGGTCTGTGAGCTCAGCTTTCTTCTAAGGGAAACTGGAAAGGGGCTGTCAACTTTGAATAAGTCACTGAGATTCCTGAGCCATTACACTGAGGGGTAAACAGATCTGTCAGAAACCTCATAAGTGCCTTCACTCACTCCTCTACCTACAGACAGCACCAGCATCCCCTTTGCTTGAGGCTTAAGGTTTTGCCTGATGTGCTTCTTAGGACTTACAAACAGGGAGATGCCCCTGGGCATCTGACAGAGATCTGTCCTGCTGCCAGGAGGGGTCTGCAGGGCAGAGCTGAGCACACGGCGGGTGGGACGGGGGCTGACAGCACTGACAGGGAGGAGATAAGGAGACAGAGAATTTACTCCAGGCAGGGACAGCTCCAGGCACCAGAGAGCCAGGACACCCCTCCGCATTCTCCTGATTCTGCACCAGGGCACAGGCAGCCCTTTTTTCCCTCAGAGATCCCCCATCTTCAGGCTGAGAGTTACGTGAAAGATAAGGACTTCTGCCCCTTTGAATAAAGTGCCCTCACTCAGCAGCACAAACCTGAGCTCACAAAAAGGAATTGACTGAATTTCCCCCAAAGAAAGGGAAATATTTTTGAAGGGATTTCTGGGGGAATAGCATAAGATTGAGTAAAAAAATACACTGTACCTTGTGAATGTCTTCTCCTGTTTTAACCTCATTGCCTGCAGTGAACATATGTCCAACAGCAGCTTCATCACTGAGTTCCTCCTCCTGGCATTTGCAGACAGACGGGAGCTGCAGCTCTTGCACTTCTGGCTCTTCCTGGGCATCTACCTGGCTGCCCTCCTGGGCAACGGCCTCATCATCACCGCCATTGCCTGCGACCACCACCTCCACACCCCCATGTACTTCTTCCTCCTCAACCTCTCCCTGCTCGACCTGGGATCCATCTCCACCACTGTTCCCAAAACCATGGTCAATTCCCTCTGGGACACCAGGGCCATCTCCTACTTGGGGTGTGCTGCACAGGTATTTTTTCTCTTTTTCTGTGATGCAGCAGAGATTTCTCTTCTCACTGTGATGTCCTATGACCGCTACGTTGCCATCTGCAAACCCCTGCACTACGGGACCCTCCTGGGCAGCAGAGCTTGTGTCCACATGGCAGCAGCTACCTGGGGCACTGGGCTGCTCATTTCTCTCCTGCACACAGCCAACACATTTTCCCTACCACTCTGCCAAGGCAATTCCATAAACCAGCTCTTCTGTGAAATCCCCCAGATTCTCAAGCTTTCCTGCTCAGATTCCTACCTCAGGGAAGTTGGACTTATCATGGTTAGTGCCTGTTTAGCATTTGGGTGTTTTCTTTTCATCATGATGTCCTATGTCCAGATCTTCCGTGTGGTGCTGAGGGTCCCCTCTGAGCAGGGGCGGCACAAAGCCTTCTCCACGTGCCTCCCTCACCTGGTCGTGCTCTTCCTGTTTATCGGCACTGGCATGTTTGCTCACCTGAAGCCCCCCTCCATCTCCTGCACATCCCTGGACCTGGTGGTGTCATTTCTGTACTCAGTGGTGCCTCCAGCAGTTAATCCCCTCATCTACAGCATGAAGAACCAGGAGATCAAGGATACCTTGAATAAAGTGATGAGTGGAAAATATTCAGAGTCAATGAAGTGCTTTTCTTCTGCAAATCACTCATGATGTAACTCATTACAGACTAAACCCATTCTCTGTAGGTTTTTTTTTTTGCTGTTTTGAGGTTTTACATTTTTTTCTAACTTTGCTTTACTTCTTTTATTTTTATTCTTTCTTTCTTTTACGTATTTTATGAAAAGAAATTTCATTATTTTTCCCTTTTTTAATTATACATGTATCAAGATTTGGTGTGACCCAGAGACTCAGTAAATGAGTACCTGTGCTTTCTTTATGTCTAATCAAAATAAAGAACACTGCAGCGCCATGTTTCTCTGAGATCCTTCCTCCAAGATATTCTCTAGACATTTTTGGTCAGTGCCTGTGTGCAGAGGTGGAGGGTAGAAGTGTCCCAGCACAGCAGTGCTTCCAGGAAACGCAAGCACCTGCTCTTTCCAGAGCTGTTCGTTTTCCACATCCACTTTCTGCTCCTAAGCCCTTGTACTGATATAAATTCTGAGTGTTTTTGAGCCTTGGTCACAGTCCCACGGTGTGGCAGTCCTGTGACCGCAGGCAGGGACAGGCAGTGGGCACTACTGGGACAGAGCTGGCCTTCATGACAATGATTCCATCAGTCAAGGGGATCTCAGGGCTGTGCATGAAGGTTTAGGTCTTCTTCCAAAGCTGCTCTCAAGAACATCCTCAGGAAAGTGGCCTGCAGAGGAAAACACCATTGGAGTGCTGAGCAGTGTGAGTGTGCAGGGTGTGGGCACACAGCAGTGTCCTCGCACAGCCAGGCCTCCTGCCAGAGATCTGAAGGCCCAGCAGAGCAGGGGCTGGGCTGTGCCCATGTGCTCTGGGCACCCCAGGGAAGCTGCCCCAGGGCAATGAATTAGCCCCTTACAACCACGACCAGCCTCTCACCCCAGCTCAGGTGGGTTTTCTGTCCTTGCACACATGGATACCAAAGCAGTAGGTCGGAAGTCCATGTTTACATTGTAGGGAGGAGATGTAAGCATGGACATCATGTACATGAAGTGAGATGAACCCTAGTGAGCACAAAATCCATCAGCTATTCCTGGGGGTGCCACCATGAAGGCCTGTGGTACAGGCCATGTCATGAGGTCACTTCACTTAGAGAGTCAAGTCCCCCAGGAAACCCCCTGAATGCAGCACTGGGAGGTGCTTCCCTGAACCGCCGTCCCTGTGTCCATTCCTCATGCCTCGGGGCATCTCCCACGGGTGCAGAGCAGGGCGAGCACCGCAGGGCTGAGGTGCCTCCCAGCCTCTGGGGGTGGCATCAGGAGTTCAGAGAGACACTATGGCTCCTGCAGTGCACTGCCTCTGCGTGTGCAAGGGAAGGACTCGTGTCTCTGAACAGCCCTGTGTGTAAGAGGAGTGCCCGAGGCCAGCTCAGCTGTGGGCACCTGACAGAGCCCTGACACTTCTGTGTGTGACTGCAGGAACAACCTCACCTTCCCAGTGAGATTCACCTCAGCTGCCTTGGACAGGCTCATTGCAAGTGCTCCTGTCTGCTCTGTCACTCTCCCCTGGGATTCTGGATTGTGCCCTCAAAAGTGCCAGAGCAATCAGAGAGGCTCTGGGGTCCTTGGAAAACGCAGATGTCAAAACCATCTTCAAGAAGGTCAGGAGCGAGAACTGGGAGAATTACAAGTTGGTCAGCTTACCAGAATCCCTGGGAACGTGATGGGACGTCCTTCTGCTGCGATTTCCTGGCACTTGAAGGACAAGAAAGGAATTGATGAACCAGAATGGGTAAAGAAATCAAGGGCATATTGTGTACATGGAATTTTGCAAGCCCGTTGACATGGGGTCCCATGGTGTCCTTATAACTAGGTTAGTGTTATCTTGGCTGAAGAAGCAGACTTTACAATGGGTGTGAATTTGGCTGGGTAATTCTTTACTATTCCCTGTATGATGGGATAGAGCAAACATTCAGCTCCTTTGTGGATGGTGCAAAACTGGGTGGAGGCCTAGAACAACCTCATATTTTTCACCTTGCCTTAAACTTGAAGTTGGACAAGATGTTTTTCAGGGCTCTCTTCCAACCTGAGTTACTCGGTGATTCAATGAATCTTTCCCTTGGAAAGGTTTTTGAAGACAGAATAGGCTGAGGAAGAAGAGAAAAAAAGAATCAGAAGAGGAGATATAAAATGTGTCAACAAAAATAGAGCAGTTCCTCTGAAGGATGTTTCTTCTTGTTAGAAGGCAATATAATTGATAAATTTGATAAAACAAGCATACTGTTATCTGTTCAGGTCCTGGGCCATAGGGAGAGTGATGGATGACTATGCTATTATGAGGTCAATTGTGTTTCAGAAACATAATCCAACAGTAAGTGTATGGCTGTGAAGGGGACTGTGAGGTCATTTCTGTCTCTGGAGGTGACAGGATAGCAGCAGCGATGCGTCTGGGAAAGTTCTGCCAAAGTAACCCCACAGGCCCTATCCAGGAAAAGGGATTGGATACAGGTTGTTGTCTCCATTCTGCCTGAGTACATGAGGGGACAGCAGCAGGCACATGGCTTGGTTGCATCTATCAGAGAAGCTGCAAGGCCAGCAGCAGTTATGTGGTTTAGAAGATCATAGTGAGGTTACTTCTCCCTGGAGAGGTGAAAGGCCACAAGAAGATAATGGGTTGGGTTCCGTGCTGGAAGAGTGGTTTCTGAGGTAGTAGAGATTTTCTTGGTAGCAGGAAACATGAGGGAAGGTACAGAAATGCCCTGGGGAGACCAAGGTGGGGAAGTGAGCTGGGTGTCTACAGCCTTCAGGGAAATAGGGGCAGGTATCAGATAGTGCAGAACAGCCTGTGGTGGGGATGGCAAAGGGCACTGCAAGGCTGGGAGGCACCAACAGAACCCATGTCTTTGTCCCCTTGGCTATGGCAGTTGTCTCTGTCACTGAGGCCTGTGAGAAGACATGTTGTCCTCATGGCACTGGGGGCTCATTGCCTCATTGCAGCCCCATGAGGAAGCTGGAAGTTGTGCCATTGTTGTCCTTCACTTGGCCTTGCACACCCCTCCTCCCACTGTCCCAGGAAAAACCATGACTTGAGCATGAGGAACAGGACCTCCCTTCTCATGGGCTGGAGGTCAACAGCTTGGCCTTTCTGCTTCATAAGGCAAACCAAGGGTTTTCTCAACACCAGAGTTGCCTGCACAGTGCCTTTGCCTACCTGCAATCACAGCCTCCAATTATCTGCTCTAACAAGTCCATGGGGAGGCTTTGTCAGTAATGGCTCTCAGTGGGGCCAATCAATGCTTCAAGGTACTTTGGGTTTTGCTTCTGACTTTGATTTCTTGAGAGATTTGTTCAACCTTCTCTCAGTACCTGAGGTTCAGGGACTCAGCCTCAAATACACCATGGGGATATTACCATGCCAAAAACCCTAACAAGCCATGACTCTTTCATCAATTTCTTCAACTACTGAAGACTTGTATAGCTAGTTAGAGATGTAGGTAAAGGGGACATTTTGAATGAGCAATTTGAAGAAGTGATAGAAGAATGATCCCGTTGATACAGATGCAGAGTGTCTCCTAAGGAGATGTGGACAGGTAGGAAAAGCTGTCCCTTGAGGCTAGACACGGTATGGACAACCTTGCTCCTCACTTCTCCAACCTCACTATTTCTCTCATTGTCCCCCTGGGATGTGATACCCCTGGGAATTATATCACTTTTCTTTACATCAGAATTCTCCACTTAAGTCTGCAACTGATTATGACAGATTCTTGCAGCAATTTCTACTTGATTTCCTTAGACAACTGATGTAAACAGGCACAGAGGGGTTTGATGTTTTTTTGTTTTGTTTTTGTTTTTTTTTTTTTAAATTGGAGGGAAAGAAAAAGAAATGAAGAAAAAGTAAAACACAGTAGAACTTAACCTACAATAAAACACAATTCTCATCTGTGTGTATAGGTTAAGCAGCTTCAAAAGAGGTCTATCACCACATCTAAGGAGTCGTCTATAGGGAGTATGAGAGAGACTACAGAAAGACAATTAAACTTTACCTCCCTGAAGCTCAAAGCAGGGTGATAGGTGAGAGAGGTCAGAAGGATCAAAGAGTAAGAGGAAGAAGATCTCTGGAGAACAATGGAAAGTACATATGTCCAGAGAGGCTTCTGAAGAGATGACTTTAGACATGGTGAGGTCCCTTCAAACCCAAACCACTTAATGATATGATTCTAAGATTCTATGATTTTTCTTTCTTATGGATTCCTCCATGAAGGCACAGAAATTCTCCCTTGCTCTTCTCCAGAGCCATCCATGATCCCCAGAAAGCCTATCCTCATGTAAGCAGGCGTGAGCTGGTCTGGCTGTCCATTCCTGATTCCCACTCATGCTCCCTGCAGGGCCCTGAGCTGGAGGTGCTGCTCTGTACAGAGAGAGGCCTGTGGGGCCCTGGGGCCATGGGGTGAACTTCCACATACTGTTGAGGGTGAGAAGCAGCTCCAGCTGGATGGGCATCACTGCTGCTAAGCCCTTTTCCATCATTCCAGATTGCTCAGCAGTCACGGGAAGGACTGGGCAGGAACATGGCACAAAGGACAGGGGAGGGCTGAACTAGATCCAGCCTGTGGGCTTTCTAAAAGGCTGTCCTGAACCACTCTCCAGTATGGTGTCCCTTTGCCTGCTGGCTCCTCACAGCATCTCTTGCCATTGCAGGTTCCTCCTTAGCCCATTTTGTCCTCAGGTTCATATTTTCCTACAGGAGACAGGAGACTCCACCTTGGTTGGTCACTAAAATTATGAGGTACTACTCACTGCCCACCCAGACTCACAATGTCCCTGGAGATCCCCTCAGATCTCCTGGCAGCTCCCAATTCCTCTCCAGGATGGACTCTGCCATCAGCCCCACTGCATCTGGGGCACCAACAGGTAGATAAATCAAAGACCAGTTACTGTGTCAGTGGACATGTGCAACCAAGAAAGAAGGTCTTTGTCCCTAACAGATCTCCCTGGGACTCTGATCTTGTCCCCCTAAATCCATCAAAAATCTCAGAAGAGCAAAAGTCCTTCTGAAGGAACAGCTCCTTAAGTGTATTCCCAACACCAGCTTGGGAAGAGGTATCCAGCCTTCTGGCCCTGCCCTGAGAAGCCCCTTTGGTTATGGGGGTGCTGGCATGGAGGCCAGCTCTGACACCGTGCCTCCCATGGCCTGATCCTGCCTGCAGCCACAGGGATGTCACTGTGGACACACGGGGCCTGTCAAAAGCTACACAAGAGCTTGGGGGTGACACAAATGCCAGGGCACAGCGGGACGGTGTGGAAGTGAGGAGAGCCCAGCACTGCAAAGGCCACGTCCTGCTGCTGTCCTTGGCTGTGGCTCCAGGGAAGCAGCAGCCCAACTGCCAGGCAGCAGAGGGACAATCCCCACCAAGAACTTGTCTCCAGGTTAAACACTCCCAGCTTTCTCAAGGAGCTCTAGTGAGATATTCTAGTCACTTATTAATCTTCACTAGATGAAAGAGGGACTTGCTCCAGCAAGTCCTTGTCTTTCTCATACTGGGGAGACCTGTATTGGCCACAACACTCCAGAAATGGTCTCCCCAGTGCTGAGTGGAGGGGGAGGATAACTGCCCCCTGCCCCCAGCAACACTCTTCCTAATGCAGCAGATGATGCTGATGGCCTTCCTTGCCACAAGCCTGCCCTGATGGCTCATGTTCAGCTTGTTGTGCACCTGGACCACAAGGTCCTTCCTCACAAAGCTGCTTCCCAGTCAGTCAGACACCAGCATGTACTGGTGCAAGGGATTATCCCTCCCCACGGGAATGAGAAATGGAGTTGCAGCCAGTTCATCACGCATTGTCTCTGCTAATTCTTCCTCCTCACTCTTCATCTGACCCAGCGTGGGATCCCCCCCAGGGGAGACAGTCCTCCATGAGCTTCTCCAATGTGAGTCCATCCTGTAGGCTGCAGTTCTTCATGAACTGCTCCAGCACGGGACCCTTCTGGGGGCTGCAGTCCCTCAGGAACAGACTGCTCACCAGTGTGGTTTGAGCCTGGTCGGCAACCAAACACCATGCAGCCACTCACTCCCCCTTCTCTCCTGGCAATGAGAAGGGACAAATGAGTCAAGCTCAGGATTCGAGATAGGACCAGGAGGGGCAAATCACCCATTATGGTCATGAGCAAAAGGGAGACTCGTTAGGGGAAGAAAAAAAGAACATAGATTTATTACAGACATTAACAACAACACTTAACAGAGTAGGACATTGAGAAGTATTGCCAAGTCTTAAGAACACCTTCCCCCCACCCCTCCCTTCTTCCCGGGCTCAGCTCTGCTCCCGATATCTCTACCTCCTCCCCCAGTGGCGCAGGGGCAGGGAATGGGGGGTGCAGTCAGTGCTGACACTTCTTCCATCTTCGGTGGGGGGAGCTTCTGGAACTTGTTCCCCCTGCTCCATCAAGGTCCCCCTCTCACAGGAGACAGTCATCCCACAGGCCTCAGCATTTTCTTACACTGCTCCAGTGTGAGACACCAACTTTCTCCAACCAGAGTCCTTCCCACGGCTACAGCCCTTCCTGAGCTGCTCCGGCATAGGCACCCCCACATGCTGCAATCCTCCCAGCACTGAACTACAACAATGGGGGCTACCTTTTCCCACAAGACCCTGGCCTTCTTTGGGCACAACACCTTGGTCAACCAGGAGAAAACCACAGGCCATAAATCAGTGTCTGCTCCACTGTAGATCTCCATGGGTTGCAGGGGGGGGCTGCCCTGCCGTCTCCCCACAGGATACAGGGGGGTCTCTGCTCCGGCACACCTCCCCCCTCCTTTCTTCCTCTGTTCCTCCACTGACCTCGGTGTTCATGCAGCTGCCGCAGATCCTCCTCACAAGTCCGACTGCTCCTCACCACATCCCTTCTAAAATGCTTTATCACAGAGGCGCAGCTGATTGGCTCAGTTTTGGTGAAGACGTGGAGCTGACTTGGTGCTGGGGGAGCTTCAAGAATCTTCTCACAGGAGGCCACCCCTATAACCCCCTCCCCTGCTACCAAAAAACACTCAAACCCTGGACACCTTAGTGTGTTGCATTAAGCCCAAGGACCAAGCCCTGACTCCCACCTCCCGGGAAGGGAGATCCTGTCCCTCACACATTGATCAAAGCTCTTTGGAAGCAGTGTCATTTGGGGATGTTGTCCCAATCCAATGTTGGGGAAAGTTTCGATATGATCCCAAGAGGGGGATTAAGTCACAAATGAGGTCAAGTGCCATACACTGGAAGGAAAAGGCAGAAATCAAGCAAGCAGTTGAAATCGGGTTACAAAGATAGTCACCACCATGGTGTCCTGGGTGTCCAAGTCTCTCGGTGCTTCTGTGGTGGACAATCACACGGGGCTTGTCTCAACAGCCCTTCCTGTCCCCATTTGAGGCTGCTGTTTCCATAACAATGACATGAACTTGTGGTTCTTCCCCATTCCTGCACATGTGCCAGGATGTTCTTCCCAAGTGTCTTGTAGCCCTTGGAGAGATGTTTCTCATCAGCGATCTCTGTGGCCTTGCAGCAGATGCTTTTCACAGGCCAGATATCTCTGTGGCCTTGTAGCCATTCTTGCAAACAGGCAATCTTTGAGACAAATAACTTGAGGCAAACAGGTCATAGTTTGGTCTCTCACAGATGTGTGACGCCAAGGACAGGACTAAGGTATGACAACTCCCAGGCTCCTGGATATGGATAAGGAGGCAGTGAGGCCTTAGTTCTGTAAGGATCAGGTGTCTCTTCATTGGCATCAGCGGCAGAGACAGCAGCCATTGCCAAGGGGAGAAAGAGCTTGTGTCTGCTGGGGCTTTCAGTCTTTCCACATTCCTCTGTCATCTCAACCACAGGCTGTCCTACTGTGTCCCACACTTGCACCTCTTTCTCTGCAGGCTGTAGACATCTGTCCTGCTACCATACCTTGCTCTCAACTGAGCATTTTCCTTCCTTAGCTGGTATCTCTCCATCCTCTATTGCTGTTTCTTGTAACACACAGAGCCTTGATCTGATCCAGTCTTCCTCTAGGTGACCTTTTCCACCACAGCACTGCCCATGGAGTGGTATTTCTTTCTCCTTATGTCCAGTCTGGACCTCCATAGCTGCATTTTGTGCCATTATTTCTTTCTTATTTCCCACTATGAAGAAAACCTCCACCATCTTTGGAACCACCATTCAAGCAGTCTCCAACTACTCCTGTACTGGGCCAGAGAATTCCAGGACTCTCAGTCACCCTGCTCAGGTCATGTTTATTAGGTCCTGGACCCTGTCTTGGCAGACCTCCATAGGTCACTCTCTTGTTTCTCCTTACTTCTCTAAAATGGGGAGCTGCACACTGGGAAACACCCATGTTTGTGCAGCCACACCAGTGCTTTGTCAAGAGGGATGATAACTCAAGTTGTCCAAGTGGCCCACACTCATCCTAATGTATTCCCACATGCCCTTTTGGGGACAAAGAAGCATGGAACTCTGCCTGGGGATGAACAGTGAGTCAGGTGAGAGGTCATGATGAGAGGCGAGAAGAACATGGGCAAGACTGTGGAGCGTGGATGTCTGCTCCATACTTCTTGATTAAGAAGATGATTTAGATAAGGCCTTCTTTAAATGACAGGAAGGAGCCTCGTGTTTGAGGACCCTGATCCTCATGGGGGACCTAAGTTATCCCAATGTATGCCAAAGGGAAAACATAGCAAGGTGCAAGCCATGAAGGATGTTTTTGGAGCTCGTTGATGACAACTTTCTTATAAGGGTGACTGAGGAACCAGTGAGATGAGGTGCCCTGTGGGACTCCACACTTACAAACAAGGAAGAGCTTCTCAGAGGTGTAAACATGAAGGATGAGGAGGTGGAGTTAAGCATCCTGAGAGAAGGGAACAAGGCCAAGAGCAAGATTTCAGGAGAGCAGGATTTGCCCTGCTGAGGTACCCGCTTGGAAGAATTCCATGGGATATGGCCCTGCAGAGACGAGGAGTGCAGAGAAGTGTTTGATGTTCAAAGATCTCCTCTTCAAGCTCCAGAATGGTCCACCCCAACATGCAGAAAGTCAAGTGAAGTTGGCAGGAGGCTGGGATGGGTAGGAAAGGAGCTCGTGTCTAAAATGAAGAATGAGGATTAAACGCAGAGAAAGTGGAAGCTCACTGCCTTCCAGCCTCAATAGTTCTGAGATTCTGTGCTGGAGAGAGTCATCTGCATGTGTGTGTGTGCTTGTCTGTGCATGAGGCAACTGGGGGGATGCGGGGATCCTGGGGCCAGCTCCTGGATAGACGGAGGGATAAGACCACCTCCTGGAGTTATGCAAACTGTATATGTGTCTATAAAATATGATGAAAATATCCTTCCCACTGACAATCAGTCTTTATACTATAACAGTATATTAACTTTATTTTATATGTGTGTATATATATATATATTTCACATTGTATACTGTGTTAAAACAATGTAATGAATTAGTGGAATTTTACTGGAGTCTTGGTTACTGTGCATGCTAAGTAAAACAAACTGAAGGATGCCAGATCATTGCAAGGACCAGAAGGACAGGCCAGCCCTGGAAATAAGGCCTTTACTTCTTGGAATCTTACTGCTTTCCATGAAAGAAAAAAGATACCCCATGACAACTAAGATCATGCCAGCATCCCTCCCAATGTCATCTGGTATTACAGGTCAGTAACTCTAGGAAGGCACACTCCAGAGACATCTGGATCAATAAACAAGCAGCAAGATTGCTGATGGGTGATCATATTGCAGAAATATTGTTGCTTTGATAAGCTTTATTATGATTAGTCATTGGTAGTCTGTGTGTTAGTTAGTGATTAGTCAAATTGTGTTGGACTTAAACACTTGAAAAGTGTCAGTACCCTCTGTATAACCATACTCAGGGTGCCCCAATTTGGCTGGGACACCTCATGCACATGAATAAAACAATTCCTCTTGTAATGCATCCTAGCCTCCCTCTTTGGTTGGCACAGGCCAGCTGTGAATTTTTGTAACTGTTGATGAATGAGGTGGGACACAGCTGACAAGCCTGAGCCAATGTCTCACTACCACCCAGACCTCAGCGATCTACACTGCCAGCTTGTGAGCGAGTTCCCCTCGAGATACTCAGGGTATCATACTTGAGACACTACAGGGGTAGTGAAGCATGGATTATGTTTGGTGGTGAGGGGGTGATTTCCAAAAAAATGGGAGAGTAAAGGCTGTGAATAGGTCACTGGTAGACCTGTTGCAACACTGGAAATCCACTGATGGCATGGCTGGTTGTCAAAAGCCTGAGCCCTGTGTCAAGCAATTTGACAGGATGTGACTACTTTGGTGACATGTACCAAACATGGACATAGTCTTGGTCTTTTGATGAGATTAAGCTGAGCAGTTGGAGTATTGCTTGCCATCACCAATGGACTTGATATATCTGGGAGAATTATAGGTATCAAGGAAAATTTTCCCCTCTAAAGCAGAAAATAAGTAAATTCTGTGAATGAATGAATGAATGAGAATAATAAGAGCTCCTTACATTCTGGAATTTATAAATATCAGAAAGAAATTTCCCCTTCAGGTCAGAAATTGAGTAAAATCTTCATCTGAACAGGAAAATGAGGGATGTTCCATGGTCAGCTCCACCTGCCTATCCTACTGCTCTTTTTCTTCTGCTTTTGCTCTGGTTTCTGCTCCAGGTATTTCTACTTCTTCTGATTTGCAAGCATGAGTCCAGTAAATAATTATAGGGTGGGGATGGGACAGGAACATGGGTCAGCTTTCTGTGGGAACAGTCCATGTGCCACTTCCACCTGCTGATTTGGTTTTGGGGCAACAAATGTCCAGACTGTCAGATGATCCAGACAAGGTGATACAAACTGTATGCAATGTCTTCCACATTTATGACCCTTTGTGGGCTGACAGGCAGCAAATACTTAAGGCGGTCGTGATGGAAAAACATAAAGCCTGGAAAACAAATCACAGGTGAGCTGGGGAAGCACTGGGCAGAACTCCATGGCCACGCAATGATGCAGGATGGGACCCCAGCATGCCAGCCGATAGAGATACGCTGCAAAGTGTGAGAGGGGGATTGTTAGAAGCATTAGAAAGACTACATTGAGCTAAGGCCCAAGGATATCAGTGAGTAAATGCTGACACTCCACAGTCTGAATATTACATGTGATTGATTAAACAAATAGGAATGTTTGGAGGGATCAACCCTGAGAAAGAGGAAAATCAATCTTTAATGATATATTTCTCTGTAGATCACTCAGCCCCAGATGCTAACAAATACTTTTTTTCTAAACCTGTGCAAGGATGACAGGGCAAGGGATTGGATGAAATAGCATGGCTACATTTGTGTTTAATGGAAGAGCTGAAAGACAGCTGAAGCTAAAAAAGAAAGAACAGGAATGGCAAGCTAGTCTGTTGGTAGTGGTGTTAAATAGCAATCCTAGACTACGTGGATGGGGACACAGAGGTTTTTGAGGTAAGGGCATAAGAGAAAATGTTAGGAGCAATGGACCTCAAGGAACTAGAGAATGTTTTAATCCTGTGGACAAGATGTGGATGTGAAACGGGAGTGCCCAGCTCAGCCAAAGAGCCTCCCAAAAGGACCTATCCATTCTGTGGTGCAATCTTCCCCTGGGCTGTGCAACAGGGGCAGCTCAGTTTCAACCAGGACTGACAGTTGTCAGGAGCTTATGGTGCAGTCACTGCAGGAGCCTCTGAACGTGAAACATTTTCCCCTTCTTCTTATGAGAATCTGTCCTAAAACCTTTTGAGTGATGACCATAATTACGCCTGCCTAACAGATACAGGAGCAATGTTTTCTACCTTCAGTCAGTATACCTGTTCATCTGGACTCCCAATACCTCTTTGCATCTACCTGGGAAAGATCCATCTAACATGGACAAGGGTCCCCCAGATCTTTGCTGGGTCTTCCATTCTTTTTTCTAAAAGTTAGTAAAATATTTGCAGGACACTGCATTTAAAAATGGATATACTTTGATATAATATGTTAATGACTTATTGGTAACCAAGGAACCTCACACAGCTGACACCCATACCTTCTTGTTTGCCTTAGCTGAGAAGGGCTATTGGGCTTCTCCCCATAAAATACAATTTCTGTAAGAGAAACGTAAAATATCTGCATTACTGTCCCAAACTAGAGACTGTTATTTATCTGAGGACAGTATTAAAGTGTCCTGGATTGGGCTGGAATACAGTTAATGTTTCTTCTTATTAGCTAGGATAGTGCTGTGTTTTGGATTCAGTATGGGATTTGATATGAGAAGAATGGTGATAATACACTGATGTTTTCAGTTGTTGCTGAGTTTTCAAGGACTCTCCAACTCCCCATGTCCTGCCAATGGGCAGGTGCACAAGAAGCACAGAAGGAGCACGGCCAGAGCACCAGACCCAAATTGGCCAATGAAATACTCCATATCACGGAACATCCTGCTCAGTATATAGAGGAGGGGCAGCCGGGAGTTCTGTCTCTCGCTTCCAGGATTGTGATTGTGGGATCTTGGTATTTTGGGATCTCTAGCCGGGAACGGGCTGGGTATCAGTCAGCGGGTGGTGAGCAATCGCATTGTACATTGCCTGTTTATCCTTTCTATTATTATTATTGTTATTATTTTATTACCATTATAAAACTGTTTTTATCTCAGCCTACAAGTCTCCCTTTACTCCTCCAATTCCCTCTCCCATTCCCAGGCAGGGACAGGTGGGTGAGCAGCTGCATGATGCTTGGCTGCCAACGGGTTCAAAACACATTAGTCCTTTTTGGGTCCCTACATGGGGCTCGAAGTATTGAGACAGTGAGAGATCTGATCCATGTGTTATACCAAATTTGTTATAAGCATTCATTATAGTAGTTTATCAGTTGCTTGTTAGAATGTTGACAGTTCATTCTACTATAATGTCAGTTGATTGTCTCCTAGAATTGTGGCTTTCATTCTTACAGTTGTGCTATGCCTCACATTACTTGCCATATATAGTCCCCACACTGCTGCTTATAATCCGTGGGAGGTGTATTAATATTTTTGTTTTGCTGTACTGTGTAACACTGATTTATGGCACAATAAAGCTGTCAGTCCTGAGATTAGCCTGGTATTTGTACTCAGCATGGTTATCATCTCTGCACTTCGGGGGTCATCTAGTGAAATGAGTTAACAATTACAACCCTTTCCTTCTTCTCCTCAGAGCGCCAAACCAAGGGGGAGACACCTTCTTCCATCTTCCTCTTCTCTAACCTACTTACAGTTGTGTTTGAGAATGTTGGGAATTTTGAATATCTTTGTAATGCTCACACTAACATGGTTGTCTTACTGCTAGGAGCTGTCATGTTCCTGAATGTGGTTCAGGTTTTGTCCAGGGTTAAGCAACTATTTCTGAGTATCACTAGAAATCTGCCCCAAGTTTGGAGAGTTATGAGTGGCTGATAGTGTGTGATAGCATGGGCAAGTACCTAGGACAGTGGGCACCTCCAGTGTTTTGGAGCTTCACCCCTGAACAAGTGCAGAATCCCGAGAAGCTGGTAACTCCAGAGAGACACCGATCGATCATTGCAATGTGCAGGGGCCCATGGCTACTGAGCCCTGCTCAACACTATTCAGTACCCTCAAAAAGAAGAGGTCTCTGGATCTGAGAACAAAATGTCAGACACTGCAGCCACTCCAAAGCCCACACCAGAGACTGCAGCCACTCTGACCCCAGCAACAGGTACTGCTGCCACTCTAACTCCAGCAACAGGTACTGCGGCTAATCCGACCCCAATGACAGGCACTGCAAGTGAACCAGAGAACCAGCCCATGACGGTGTCAGTTCCTCCCATACGGAAGAAGAAATATACAAAAAAATCACCTCACATTTTAAAAGATGATGATGAACCCGGGTCATCACGAAAATGGGAGGAGGAGGAGGCAGAAGCAGTAGTAATCACCCGATCCCTATCCCGGAGTGAGCTGTGAGACATGTGAAAGGATTTCAGCCACCATCCAGGTGAGCACCTTGTTACCTGGCTGCTCCGATGCTGGGATAGCGGGGCCAACAGTGTGGAATTAGAGGGTAGGGAGGCCAGACAGCTTGGATCCCTGTCTAAGGAAGGAGGTGGACTGTGCAAAGAAACTTTACAACCCACAAAGAGTTCTAAACCAGGTATGTTTATTGCAGTTCTGGTTACAAGGGGATCGTTCCTCCTAGCTTGCACACCAACAGCACATTTTGCCAAAAATTTATGCGTTGCAGGTATACATATTCATGGGATTATGCAAAACAAACAGACATATGCATAAATGAGGTGGGGTTAGTTTGCGCTGACTCAGATCTGTCTCTGGTGGTCATTTACTTCTTTAGGGGTCTTATCTTCCTCTTTTGTCCTTTAGATGAACTTCAGTCATTCACACATGCTCTATTTGTACTTGGTGATCTCAGCAGCTTCTTGACGGGTTCTAACCAGCTTTATGGTCAGACTAACACTGTTATTCTTGTTTTCTCTCCCTGTGTCTGACACAGGCCTTGACAAATACCAGTCCCTGATAAGCTTAATCATCAGTCTCTAGTAAACAAGTTTCAAGAGAATATTCAAGGCTTCAAAATAACATTCAAGGTAAACAGGATTGTTAAGAAATTGCAAAGCAGTTAGTTCCCTATATCAATTCTCATCTTTTCCCTAAGCAAATTCTTTTGCTGTAAAAGAGGTTTGATATAAGTCATTGCTAACTTTATGGCCCATATGTGTTCAGTAAGCCTCTTCAGTTTATAAGTCACTGTTCAGCAGAGTCATAAGAACCTATATCATTGTTTTTGGATGCGAAGCTTCAATGGTCCCAAAGGTATTAATTCCCATTGTAGCTTAGAAGCTGCTTTCTTTAGTCTGGTGTTGTTAGCAGTTGCAATCGCAAAAGAACTTATCTACACACAGCAGATAAGCAGGCACTTCTTTATTCCAGCACTGGGGAACACGGGGGATAACTCCGCCAAAGACGTGTTTGCCGACAGGTACAAATCACAGCATATTTATATACTTTTTCAGCAGAGTCATGGTTACATAAGATCAACAAAATTCATAAAGTTTAAATTGACCTTAATAATGATTGGCTTTCAGTTACCTCACCTTACCTCTCTTCCTATTCTACAGAAATCATTGGTCATCTTTACTGATTGATTTAAATAGAATGGGGGGGAGGACAATGATTAGCATATTCATGTTATTTCCTGGGAATTATTATCATATGCAAATGTCTCTAACGCATGAGAGGTTATACTGGACGGGGGTCCTCTGGTGGTCGTCGATAGTCTTCATCACTGTGTCCGCTTGATTGAACTCCATCCTTGTGCATGCTCACTCCATCTTTGGCTAATGCTCATTTCTCCTTTGGCCAATCTTCCCAACCAAACCAGTTTTCCTCTGGTACCTATTGTTTCAAGTCAAGATCCATAACCAGTACCTATTGTGTTAATTCAGAGTCTATAACGATTGTTATAGTGTTCAAGGCACACAGCATACTAGTTGCTTAATCCTAAGGCCCTTAGTGTACTTTATATTCTCAGAGCTACTGTAGCTTCGTGTTAAATGAAAATCATACTTTTAAACTAAAATCAAAAGACTATTCTAGGATTCAAACTGTTTTATTAAGGTAACTGCAACATTTCCCCCCGTTGAAAGTATTGATAATCATACTCAATACTTTCACATATTTAAATTGTGGTCTCATTAAATGCCAAATGGTCATATGATGGTGTATCTTTTAATGACTTATCTTGTTACTTCACCTCTGCTTGTATAATAATTCGATTAAACTGCTTTAAGGGTCAATTCATGTTTCAAACAACTGTATGTCAGACCAAGCACTATGAACACCATTGGTCACTAGGCCTGATAATGATTTTTTTTTCCCTTCATCCATGTTTCTACCATCATAGACTATAAAATTTATAGAAAATCAAAGTTCAGATACTTAATCATGCTTCAGAGTCAATTTTAACATTTCCGGCCATCCAAAAAAAGTATCAACCCCAACCAAAACATACCGATATCCTTTACATTTGGGTAATTCTGTAAAATCAATTTGCCAATAGTCACCAGGTTCTACTCCTACTTTCAATTTGCCCATTTGAACTCTCTTCTGTACCACTGGATTATTCTTTAAACATACATTGCATTTTACAGCAACCGATTTAGCCATCTCTAACATCCTTACCGATACTATGTGCCTCTTTAGGAATGTCACCAGGGCCTCTACACCCCAATAGCATTCCTGATGTTTTACTTGTAGTATTTCCCTCATAATTAATGGGGGCACAACCACCTGGCCTTCAGAGGCTGTCCACCATCCCTCTAAATTTTTCTTTGCATTTAAAAATTGAGCTAATTTCTCATCTTCCTTCAAGTATTCTGGTGGTTCCTTTGGGAGAGTTACAGTTCTAGTAGGAATTACTGCCATTTGTAACATTCGCTGTTGAGCTGCTTCCTTGGCAGCTTGATCTGCTAACCTATTCCCTCCTGCTATTTTTGTATTTCCAGATTGATGTGCTTTACAGTGCATGATCGCTATTTGGGCCGGTTCCTGAACCGCCAATGACAACTGTAAAATTTCCTTCTGATGCTTAATATTTTCCCCCTGGGAGGACAATAGTCCTCGTTCTTTCCATAATACTCTGTGGCCATGAACCACTCCAAAAGCATATTTTAAATCTGTCCAGATGTTCACTGTCTTTCCCTTACTTAATTCCAGTGCTCGTGTTAAGGCAATTAATTCTGCTTTCTGTGCTGATGTCGTGTTGGGCAGTGCATCTGCCTGTACCACAGTACTTTCAGTTGTTACCGCATATCCTGCGTAGCGAGTTCCATTCTGTACAAAGCTGCTGCCATCTGTAAACAGCTCCCATTCAGGACCTCTGAGGGGGACATCTTTCAAATCTTCTCGACGAGAGTATGTATGTTCAGTAGTCGTTATACAATCATGTTCAGGTTGTTCTTCCTCCTGTGAAGCACTCAGAAAAACTGCAGGATTTACAAGGTTAGTTGTTTTCAGAATCACATCATCTTGTTCCGTAAGGATTACCTGATATTTCATCATTCTGCTAGGGGACAGCCAACACCCCCCTTTTTGTTCCAGCACTGTAGCAACCTTATGTGGAACATAGACCGTGATGGTTCTTCCCAAGGTGAGTTTTCTGGCTTCTTGTATCAGTATTCCTGTTGCCACTACTGCCCACCGGCAGGAAGGCCATCCTTCACTCACCGTGTCCAGTTCTTTAGAAAAGTACCCCACAGGTCTCTTCCAGCTTCCCGTCCTCTGGGTCAGGACTCCCAGGGCAAGGTGCTGTCATTCATGGAGAAACAACTGGAAATCTTTAGTTAAATCAGGTAATCCTAGAGCTGGTGCTGTCATTAAAGCTTGCTTAAGCTTTTGAAAGGCCTCCTGTTGTTGACCCCATATGAAAGGGGTGGATTTTTGGGCCTTGTATAATGGCTTGGCCAAGAGACCATAATCCATAATCCAAAGATGACACCACCTGGACATTCCCAAGAAAGCTCTTAATTCATGTACAGTCTGAGGTTCTGGAATAGCACAGATTGCTTCCTTTCAATTAGTCCCCAATCTTCTTTGCCCCTTTGAAATCTCAAAGCCTAAATATATCACAGTTTGGCTTGCTATTTGGGCTTTCTTCTTAGACACCTTATACCCATTAAGTCAAAAAAAAAATTAAAAGTTCAATGGTTACCTATATACAGGCTGTCTTTTCTTCTGTAGCTATTAAGATGTCATCCACATATTGTAAGAGTAGATGTTCTCATTGCAGAGTCACTGTCTTTTCATTTGTCCATATCTCTAGTTCTTTGGCTAGTTGGCTGCCGAAGATTGTTGGGCTCTTCTTAAATCCTTGGGGTAATTGTGTCCAGGTTAACTGTACTTTAAACCCCGTTTGTGGGTTTTCCCACTCAAAAGCAAACAGCTTACGACTTTCCTGTTCCAGGGGTATGCAAAAGAAAGCATCTTTCAAATCAAGCACTGTAAACCACCGATATTTTTCTTTAAGGGCTGTCTATAAGGTATATGGATACTACCAGGTGAATGTCTTTTACAATTTGATTTATAGCTCTCAAGTCCTGTACTAATCTATACTCAACCTGTGGGCTTTCGGACTGGTAAAACAGGGGTATTATATTCTAACTCACATTCTTCTAAAATCTTATATTTCAAGAATTTGTCAATCAGATTTTTAATTCCCTGTTTTGCCTCAGGTTTAATTGGGTATTGTTTGATCCTAACTGGTTTTGCTCCTTCCTTTAATTCAATTTTCACTGGTTGTGCCAATTTAGATTTTCCAGGGACATCAGTTTCCCACACCATGGGAACTATTGCATAACTCACTTCTGGGGGGATTTCTTGTATCTTTGTTTTTTCCTGTATCATCGGAATTTCCCCTCTTTTTGCTTCTGGTATTTTTAACAACAATTCTCCATTTTCAAAAACTATCTGGGCATTTAATTTGGATAGTAAGTCTCTTCCCATTAAGGGTACCGGACATTCTGGAACGTACAGAAATTCATGTGTTATGATTTTATTTCCAAATTTTAAATTCAACGGTTGTAATAATGGCTGGTTTTCCTCCTTCCCTGTGGCTCCCACAATATTTACCATTTTAGATCCTATCATACCCTTCTGTTTGTTCAGAACTGATAACGTTGCTCCAGTGTCCACCAAAAATGTAACCTCTTTCTCTCCCAGCTTAATTGTAACCAGAGGCTCAGCTGGGTTCACCTCCGGTCCCCGTCAATCTGCACACTCTCCTAGAATCATCACATTAGCTGCTGTGTGATGGCCATTTAATTTCCTTGGACAATCCTTTTTCCAGTGCCCCTCCTTCTTACAAAAGGCACATTGATTTATTCCAAGAGGGGTCCTGTCAGTCAATCTTCCTCTTCCCCCTTGTATTCCTCCCCTTAAAGGACCTATTCCCCTTCCTCGGTTAGTAAAATTCTGTGTCTCTGTCACCATTGCAAGCAATTGTTTTTGTTTCTTAACTTAATTTTCTTTTTCTCGATTACTGTAAATTTTCCATCCTACCTCTAATAATCTATCCAAAGTCCACAGCTCCCTCCCCTCCAGCTTCTGAAGCTTTCTCCTTATGTCTTCCTGAGATTGTCCCAAAAAAATCAATGCCAATTGTGCTTTTGTCTCTTCTGCCTCAGGCTGCATATCTATATATTTACAGATTGCTTCCTTTAATCTTTCTAAAAATTCTGGGGGGGGATTCCTTTTTCTCTTGTCTAATATCATACAATTTGGGCCAATTTATAGCTTTAGGCATAGCATTTTGGACCCCATATACGATCCACTGTTGGTATCATTTTAATCTTTGCATATGATCATCCCGATTCGGATCCCACTGGGGGTTACCAATGGGAAAATTTTGATCTAAGGTTCCATCTACTGTTCTGGTGCGAATATCTTCTTCTGCTCGCATTCTTGCAGTCCTTAAGACCATCTGCTTCTCTGTGGAATCCATAAGGGTGTCCAAAATGACTTGTATAGCCTCCCAATCTGGATTTTGTGTTTTAATTATCATCCCCATTATTCTACCGGGATCTTCCCTGTAAGGGCCAGCTGATTCTTTCCAGATAATTAAATCAGAAGGCGAAAAGGGTACCTTTACATCTGCTGGCCCATTTTGCCCAACTCCTTGCCTCAGAGGGGTAATCATATTTCTTTCTACTTCTAACCTTAAGGGGGTTATCATATGAGTATGATATCGAGTCCACCTGGAGACTGGTGGAGAGGGCTCTACTTCAATCTCCTCATCCTCTAGTCCACTACTATCTGGATGAGGCTGGAGCCCTTCTCTTAAATCAGCACTCTGGGCTGGTTGCCCAGTCAGATACCCAGGTCCGGAATCAGGTCCACGTTCAAGGAAAGGCAGTGGAATGAGGGAGTAGATGGGAACTGCAGGAATTATTGGGGCAGTAGGAGCAATATTTAACTCAGGACCTGTTTCTGTATGTCCCCTTCCCCTCAGTGCCAAATGTTAAAAGCACATTTTGGTGGAAATACATGTGAGGCAACGTTCCTGAACCTTTTTATCCTTTACCATAAAAGACATCACTTGATTAATCAGCCCACATTCTTTTTGCCACTCCGGTTTTTCTCGCAGATAAAAGAACAGATCTACATACAGAACCTCATCCCATTTTTCTTCCCTCTTACAAAATAACATTAATTGCAAAATAATATTATAACTTAAGGTCCCATTCAGAGGCCACATTTCTGCATCTTCTAGTTTATACAATGGTCATTCATGATTACAAAATTCAGTAAGTTGACTTTTGCTTAATTCATCATGCATCTCTTTCCAGTGAGCTAAAAGTCAACCTAAGGGAGTGTTTCTTGGTATAGAACTCTTACTCCCTCTCCCTTCTTTAAAAAGGTTTGAAAATTTAAATGCCATAGCAAACCGACAGTATACCTTTTTTGGTTTTGGTTTTGTTTTTTTCCCATTTTTTTTTTTTTCCTTTCGCTTCGCTTATCTCCAGCTGCACCCCTCGCGGGATAACAGAACCGCAGATCAAAGCTCCACACTCACTTTGTGCGTAATTACACATCTCAGTCACTCATTCACGCATAAAACCTCAACAGTATTTCAACAGTGTTTCATTGTTTCCTGTATTACCAAAGTTACAAAGTTACAAGATTCAAAAGCACAGAAACAAATTACAGAATATGAAAAATACAATTTCCCGTATCAAGACCAGAAAGTACCGATGGGAACACCGAAGTGTTCCCGACCAGCTGTATACCAGTGAGGCGCTAGTAACCCCAGTATATGCTGCTCCATGCGAGATCCCACGTCTCACGATTTATGAACAGCCCAGACCCTCTTCTAATAATCCTTGCCTTTTTCCTCGCAGTGACTCCATTGAGACAAGGAGTCCCTCCGGAAAAGTTCCCAGGAGCACCCAAGAGAGTCCTATTCTCAAGGAGTCCTGCGGGCCCCGCTCCTTTAATTCCCTTTCACCACTGACACTGATGCCAACCCCGCGAAACTTTCGTATTCGCCTTACAGGCGGCGCCGAGGCTTCCCCTGCCCGGGAATTCCCTAGCCCCAACCACGCAGAACTTTCACTCCATCTGACAGGCAGGCTTTCCACAGATTCAGAAAGAAGTGCCTTACCTTTCCAGGGGATGGTGCGAGGAGCTTTATGGGTCGAGAACGATGGCTCTCCCCGAGAATTCCTCGGTGCCAGCTGGAGTTCGATCAGAGCTCGATCCCGTCCAGTCTCACTCGCAAGGTCCCACCTGGGTCACCAAAACTGTGAGCGGTCGCAATCGCGAATAGAACTTATCTACACACAGCAGATAAGCAGGCACTTCTTTATTCCAGCGCTGGGGAACACGGGGGATAACTCTGCCAAAGACGTGTTCGCCGACAGGTACAGAGCACAACATATTTATACACTTTTTCAGCAGAGTCATGGTTACTTAAGATCAACAAAATTCATAAAGTTTAAGTTGACCTTAATAATGATTGGCTTTCGGTTACCTCACCTTACCTATATTCCTATTTTACAGAAATCATTGGTCATCTTTACCAATTGATTTGAATAGAATGGGGGGAGGGCAATAATTAGCATATTCATGTTATTTCCTGGGAATTATTATCATATGCAAATGTCCCTAACTCATGCATGGTTGTAATGGACGGGGGTCCTCTAGTGGTCACCGATAGTCTTCATCACTGTGTCGGCTGATTGAACTCCATCCTTGCGCATGCTCACTCCACCTTTGGTTAATGTTCACCTCTCCCTTGGCCAATCTTCCCAACCAAACCTGTTTTCCTCTGGTACCTATTGTTTCAAGTCAAGATCCATAACCAGTACCTATTGTGTTAATTCAGAGTCTATAACGATTGTTATAGTGTTCAAGGCAAACAGCATACTAGTTGTTTAATCCTAAGGCCCTTAGTGTACTTTATATTCTCAGAACTACTGTAACTTCATGTTAAATCAAAATCATACTTTTAAACTAAAATCAAAAGAACTATTCTAGGATTCAAACTGTTTTACTAAGGTATTTGCAACACTGCTGCTGAGCTGTAGAGGGGGCTCCCCAAAGCCTGTGGGACCCTGTGCCGAGGAGGTGAGCATGGGGAGTGAGTGGTCCTCACTGGCATTTTCCCTCCTGCCTGTACAAATTCTTTCATGAGATTTCTGGTTGATGCACAGTTATACTTTAATTTCTTTTTTTCTTTGTTTCTCAGTTTTTCTTTTACTGTCTCACACACAGTGTGGACTCAAGCATCCTCTGTCATGATCCCATTGAACAGTCCCTTTGTCTGAGCTGGAAGCTCCTGGCCTTCTCCTGGTCCATGCAAGAAATTGGCCTGCTCAGGGCGAATGCTCTCCTCAGAAGGGCAGCGTTTCTGAGAGCTGAGACCACTCACCCAGCACTGCGCTCAGCCTTCTCCCAGTTGGAGAAAGGACATCTGC